>NC_039366.1:15500824-15506145 GCF_003573695.1 Papaver somniferum
AAAAAAAAAGTGATCGTGCATGTCCCTGAAAAATCTTAGGATAAAACGTTATTTCTTACTCCCTCTGTCCGAAATTATCTGTCATAATTTCTACTTTGATCAGTCAATTTTTTTTCTGTCCGCTCTGTTTATATACATACTTTTCCCTTAAACTACTAAATATACCCTTTTATATTTAATGATCATAAAATCATTTTTAATATAAACTTAATTCAAAATCTTAAATATTATCATCATATATAAGGAAAAAAACTTACTCAATATCTTTGTATTAATTGTCATTCCTTTTTAAATAAAAACACATATAAGTATAAAATTTTACTCAATATATTTGTACTTAATAATTATTGTTTTATTTGACAATGATCTTGTTTAGGGATGGTCATGGGGACGGTATGGGGCGGGGATCTTGTATCCCAGTCACTACTCCGTTCAAAAAAAAAACCACACCCTCCCCATTACCCGCTTGATCTGGGACGGGGCGGGTATGGGAAATACCCGTACGGGGCGGGTTTTTTAGGGGTTACCCATAACATTAAGCTCAAATATGATGACTTAATTTAATAATCAATACCTAAGTTCAACCAATAATAATAATAATAATTTAAAATTTCAAATTCATAAATTCATCGTAAAACAAACAAAGAAAAACAAATTGGTCTATAAACGAACATCACTCATTTTAGTTCTTAATTATTTTTTATCAGGTATCTTTCTTATAATATAATATAATTTCTTAGTTTAAATATAATATAAATAATTAATAAAATCTTTTACTTTATCTTTTCTTTTATAATATAATATAATATAATTTCTTAGTTTAAATCTAATATAAATAATTAATGATATCTTATAATTTTACCTTTTCTTTTATAATATAATATAATATAATATCTTAGTTTAAATATAATATAAATAATTAATAAAAATATAAAATCCTAAAATGGGAACGTACGGGGCGGGGACCTAAAATCCCATCCCCGCTTCACTAATTTCATGTATTACCCATACCGAACCCCAACCCCAACCCCATTTGTACGGGTAAAACCCTATCCAATAGGGACGAGTACCCACGGGGATGGGTTTGGTGGGGCAAATGGCCATCTTGTTTAGAATGTTTGCTTTTATTAATGCAAAATGAACAAACGTTCATCTCCAACATTATATATAATCCATATTTGTTAACCTACTTACTCAGATGAAGATTTAATTTAAAGACCAAGAGATTTTCGCCTTAATTGCTTGATCAGAAGATATTTCTATATTAAATGATCAGCAAGCGCGCATTTTCCCTTACGGAAGTACTTCTGGTTCTAGCATTCTGATCAGCTGGCTTTATAAATTAGCTATTATTGGTTAATTTAGAAGATAACGAAGAATAACAATCAGCAGAAAAAATGTCGAAAATTTTTCTTCTTCAACTACATAGGTCGCAAACAGTAATGCTAATTTTCTTCTTAATCTTCTTCATTGGTTATTCTAGTTGTTCAACTATTTCCACAGATGCTGCTGGTCTTGATGAACAAGAAGGGAAGTTGAGATTTGTAATGCATCCTAAAGGCCGTGTACCACCATCCGGACCTTCTAAAGGTGTACCTCCATCTGAAGCTGGTCTGGATAAACAAAAAGGAAAGTTAAGATTTGTGATGCATCCTAAAGGACGTGTACCACCATCTGGACCTTCTAAAGGAGTACCTGTACCTCCATCTGAAGCTGGTCTTGGTAAACAAGAAGGAAAGCTAAGATTTGTGATGCATCCTAAAGGTCATGTGCCACCATCTGGACCATCTAAAGGTGTACCTGTCCCTCCATCTGGTTTGGCTCATTAGTCATATTTTCTCTCTTCAGTCCAGAATTCTTTCAAGTGTTTTATCTTTCATTGCCGGAATAAGTTATGTGTATCAACATTCGATATAAACTTATGATCCTAGCTAAAAGGGCATGCATCCGAAATCGTATGTTTTCAGTTCATTTTCTATTATGTATGATGATTGATTGAAGTAAAGATAACCTATCCGACTTTGTGCACCCCGGCTTTAACTGGGGTGCACATTCCTCCCTTCCTAGTTAGCTGAATTTCCTCCACCGTTATCTATTTAATAAGTATAATTTCTTTTTAAACAAATATCGGGAATTACTTGTTGTATTTGTCCTATTAGTGCGCATAATTTCTTGACAGACCTCCATTATCATTTTCTCTCTCTTGAAGATCTGAATTGGAGGATATTTGTGTATTCTCTCTTGTTGGATCAACTATTTGGGATGGTTAATTTATTTGCAAAGAAAAATTGATCAAGTAAGTTGAAAATTGAATTTTCGAAACGGTTCCTAACGGGTCTACCTGTCGGGTAATTTTCTAACGGGTCCAATCATAGGATCCGATTCACCCAGGTCTGGTTCGGTTCTGGGTACAACTGGCCGCCCTATTTCGCCATTCGTTAAAGTAACCTGGACATTTCCCAAGATCAAGCGGCAAAGTCCCAGCGAAGCCTTCATTGAATACTTTGAACCCATCCACCACTTCTTTCTCCAATGCTGGGACAATAATGATTCATAATCTTGTGTTTATGGAGAATGGGTTTGTCTTGATCGAGCTACAACCCCGAACATGACTCTCATAAAGGATAGTGAGAAGTATTTAGGTGTTACCGTCCTTCTAGGAAAAAGCAAATGTGAGTCTTTCAACCTAATTCTTCGATCTGTTTGGTTTAGGCTAAAAAACTGGAAAGGTAAAACTCTAAATCAATCTGGTGGAACTACTATGATAAAAACATGTTTTAAATGCCCTCCCATCTCATCATATGAGTTGTTTTAAGATTCCTAGACCTCTTAAATGAAATGGATTCTCTTCAAAGAAATTTTTGGTGGAACCATCTTGATAATAGAGGCATAAAACTTATTGGCTGGCATAATCTTCAAATCCCAAAAGCTTTAGGTGGCTTAACATTTATAAATCTTGCAATGTTCAACCGGGCTCTTCTTAGCAAAATGGCATGAAAATGTTGTAATAACCCTGATGACCTATGTGTTCGAGTCACCAACGGTAAGTATGCCAAAGTTCACGATTTCTTATTGAAAATGTGGGGTACCAAAATGTACCACCAACTTTTTCTTAGGAAGTCTGTATAGACTAAACTCAAATGCAATTCCGGTATTTACAACTTAATGAAGTCAATCAAGAATTACATTATTACGAGTTTATATCTCTATCTCACAATCAACATGTAAACGGAAACAACTCCGTGAACCTGATAGTCGTGAGTGTTCTTGGATGATTCTACAGATGAATTTCCAAGATCAATCAAGTTGTATCCAACAATTACGATGGACGTATCTACTTTGATTGATTTACGTACAACCCGTGATATTAGATAAACCATATAACGCGGAAAAAGAAATAACACATATACTAGAATTTTTTCTAACAAGGAAACCGCAAGTGCAGAAAAAAACCCGGAACTTGTCCAAATTTGAATACCAAACTGTATTGAGGCGCTACAGATTCTAGACTACTATATGAACTGGATTGTAGTTGAGAAGAAATCCACCATCACAGTAATTCAGTTACAGTCACAATCCGTACGCCTATTGAATCCCTTAGATGACGTCCTTTACAGCCTAAGAGTTGCTTCAACTCAATTGAAGACTTTAAACCAATCTACCTCCCAAAGATAAGCCTATGTGTGATTTCCGTTTTGATCAAAAGATCAAGGTGAGTCAAGAAATCGTTTGCAATAGAAAAATTCTAGCAAACCTTAAACTCCGTTACTTACGACTCCCGAACAGCATCCTAGATTATTATTCAACTCACAAGCAAAACCTACTCCAACTTCAACAAAGAATCGTTATAGAGGAATATACTTTTGGAATCACAAAGTCTAAGACGAAGAAACTTTGCGATTTTTATCTATCTTTCCTGATTGGAGTGACACTCAACAATCAGTTGCAAGATCAGGACACACGGAGTACCAAGATAAAGATAGTCGTACTTGGCTTCACTTATCTCTAAGCGAAGTCTTTTTAGTTGCTAAACCTAAAAAAGTCTTAAAGGATAGGAATACTCCATTCTAAAACTGGGACACACAAGAAAAGTGTCGGGGATTCATAAATCTCAGTTGCATGAGATACTCCTTATATAGACTTTCAAAATCAAAGGTTACTTTAAGATAAGGTAGCTTTGGAACCAAGCAATCAATATCCACCGTTAGATGAATCTTTGATTTGAGAACAACACAACAAAATATACACTCTGGTTAGGATGAACTGTAACCAAACCGTGTGTAATGACTTTTTCATGAAAGGTTAGCCGAACCTATCCGGACGATCAATAAGCTTAATGATAGACACATTTTTGTGTCTGAATTGTCCTCGATCTTTGTATTGTTAGAACTTGATTTTTGTACTAATATTGTGTTTTTATGTATTTTTAGGTATTTTTGGATATAAACATTTTTGGGAAAATTGGCTCGAAAAGTTACCCTGAGGACTTTTGCTAAGCGGACCCCTACTGTGGTTAAGGGGCACCCCAATTACTAAGGGATACACACCTGATATTCGCACCCCCAGCTGTTGGATAAGGGGAAACCCTTTCTTCTTCGTTTGAAAACATTTTTGGCGGGAAAAGTTGATAGTCACGGACATGAATTAGGGTTGGAATTTCGGGAGGTTTTGGAGTAGATTCAATCGTCTGGATTGTTTTCAATGGACCTGTTTGGGCCTAACAGGGTTGGTAAGGCTGTCCGATTCAACCAGTATTGGCTAGAATCATAGTTTTGGATAAATCAGGGTTCATGGGTTTTTGGCTGTTCATCTGCGTACATTCGTGAAGTGGTTCGGCTGAGATTTAATCGGACGCTTAGTTGGGAAATGACATGTTTCATTAAAACAGGAAATGTATGTGCCCTGGAATCGATTAAAAAGGAAGTTACGTGGTGTTGAAGAAAAACAAAGTATATGCACGTACACGGGTTATTCTCAGAATTTCTGAGTTATTTTTGGAGTGCTAACTGTGGCTGGATGGAGTTGGACTCGTGTTGATTGTTTACTCAGCAATTTGGGAGTGTGTCGACATCAACAGACGCTTGAAGAAGGATATAAAATATTTTCAGGGAAGGAATATTTGACAGAAAAATAATCTCGGGATTTGTTATATTTTTGGGAAGATTTCATAAGACAACACGAACTTAATTACTATTTGGGTGTGTGTCAAACATATTAGAGTAAGTCAAGATGAACAACAACGCGTGAAGATATAAATCAGGGAAGAAATTCCCGTATCTTGTATGGGAATATTTTTATTGACTGGCGCGATTATTTGGAGT
>NC_039366.1:15506155-15506380 GCF_003573695.1 Papaver somniferum
TTTTCTTCTTCAACTACATAGGTCGCAAACAGTAATGCTAATTTTCTTCTTAATCTTCTTCATTGGTTATTCTAGTTGTTCAACTATTTCCACAGATGCTGCTGGTCTTGATGAACAAGAAGGGAAGTTGAGATTTGTAATGCATCCTAAAGGCCGTGTACCACCATCCGGACCTTCTAAAGGTGTACCTCCATCTGAAGCTGGTCTGGATAAACAAAAAGGAAA
>NC_039366.1:15506390-15508664 GCF_003573695.1 Papaver somniferum
AAATAATCTCGGGATTTGTTATATTTTTGGGAAGATTTCATAAGACAACACGAACTTAATTACTATTTGGGTGTGTGTCAAACATATTAGAGTAAGTCAAGATGAACAACAACGCGTGAAGATATAAATCAGGGAAGAAATTCCCGTATCTTGTATGGGAATATTTTTATTGACTGGCGCGATTATTTGGAGTTAAGAGGATTTATTTTCAGTCCAAATAGGTATATATATATATATATATACTGCTGGGATCACAGAAGAGGTGATGGAGAGTTTGGGAGACAGTTAGCACATTACAGAGCCAAAAATCAGAGTTGCAGAGAATAGCCATTTTCTGCTGCTGTGAAGAACATAAAACGCACACGAACTGTCGTTGTTGCTGCAGCATCAGCGACAGTATTCATTTATCGTTCTCTGTAACAGCTGGTTTGTATCAGAAATAATTTTTACAAACCCGGTTTTTAATTATTTTCTCCCGTATTATCATCCTTGTAGGAACCTTTTGAGCAATGAATTATCTTTTTGAGTGTGTTTGCATCATGAGAAGATAAACCCATCACTGGGACGACGGAGGAACCGGATGTCATACGTGGGTAATTTTAATTAATTCTTTTTATGACTTTTGTTCCAATTAAAATTGAATTATGATTTTGATTAATTAGTTGTCATTTTATTTGATAGGTCATGCTTGGTTACTTGTTTTGATGTCTCATGCTTAATCTGATTGACACGTGTTTATCTCTTTGGTATTTAATGCGTGTAGATGGATGTCTGCTCGTGTCAGACAAGTGTCTCTTTGTCTGGTCACATCTGTGTCAGCCAAACTTCTTCTCAGCCGTTGATCTGGGATCGTCCTCGGGATTGGGTGTATCAACACCCAAGGGGTATTATCTACTGCTCCTCTAAGCCATCATACCTCTGTGATCCTCTGTCCCTGACCGTCAGATCTGCTGACGGTGGCATCTTATGATGAAAGGTATACATACAGTATTCATATTGATTATGTTCATGAAAGGCAAGGGGGAGAAGATCAGCAAATCCCGTTTTAGGGTTTGAAATTTATAAAAATTTGATTAATCAGAATTTAGAGGGATTATTTAATAAATAAAATTAAGTACATAGATGTAAAATAGAAAAACTGAAATAAAATAATAAATATATGTTAAATTTATAATTTTCATCTCGAGATATGCACATATAGATGATATACTATCCAAGGTCTTAAAAGTGAACCCTTATAGTAGTTGTCACGAGGGTGACCTCGTCACATCATGACTCTACCATTTATTGCTTTTACCATTAACTCCGAGAATCTTGGTAACCTGGTCGTGAATGATGAATGTGATCAAATTTGTATCATGTAATTAAGCTCGGAATTGATAGAAATCCTGGCTTTAAATGATACTAATTGTACGGACATGCATCGTTGCTATTGTTAATGAAGAATCTAGTAACCTGGTCATGAATGCTTCAAATTTGTATCATGTAATTAAGCTCGGAATTGATAGAAATCTTGGCTTTAAATGATACTAATTGTATGGACATGCATCTTTGCTATTATTAATGAAGAATCTACTAATTGTATGGACATGCATGCTTTAAAAAAAAAAAAAAAATGATCATGCATGTCCCTGAAAAATCTTAGGATAAAACGTTATTTCTTACTCCCTCTGTTCTAAATTATCTGTCATAATTTCTACTTTGGTCAGTCCATTTTTATCTGTCCGTCTTGTTTATATACATACTTTTCCATTAAACTACTAAATATACCTTTTATATTTAATGATCATAAAATCATTTTTAATATAAACTTAATTCAAAATCTTAACTATTATCATCATATATAAGGAAAAAAACTTACTAAATATCTTTGTATTAATTGTCATTCCTTTTTAAATAAAAACACTTATAATTATACAATTTTACTCAATATATTTGTACTTAATAATTATTGTTTTATTTGACAATGATCTTGTTTAGAATGTTTGCTTTTATTAATGTAAAATGAACAAACGTTCATCTCCAACATTATATATAATCCATATTTGTTAACCTAGTTACTCTAATGAAGATTTAATTTAAAGACCAAGAGATTTTCGCCTTAATTGCTTGATCAGAAGATATTTCTATGTTAAATGATCAGCAAGCGCGCATTTTCCCTTACGGAAGTACTTCTGGTTCTAGCATTCTGATCAGCTGGCTTTATAAATTAGCTATTATTGGTTAATTTAGAAGATAACGAAGAATAACAATCAGCAGAAAAAATGTCGAAAA
>NC_039366.1:15508674-15508898 GCF_003573695.1 Papaver somniferum
TAAGGTAGCTTTGGAACCAAGCAATCAATATCCACCGTTAGATGAATCTTTGATTTGAGAACAACACAACAAAATATACACTCTGGTTAGGATGAACTGTAACCAAACCGTGTGTAATGACTTTTTCATGAAAGGTTAGCCGAACCTATCCGGACGATCAATAAGCTTAATGATAGACACATTTTTGTGTCTGAATTGTCCTCGATCTTTGTATTGTTAGAACT
>NC_039366.1:15508908-15521620 GCF_003573695.1 Papaver somniferum
TTAAATGATCAGCAAGCGCGCATTTTCCCTTACGGAAGTACTTCTGGTTCTAGCATTCTGATCAGCTGGCTTTATAAATTAGCTATTATTGGTTAATTTAGAAGATAACGAAGAATAACAATCAGCAGAAAAAATGTCGAAAAATTTTCTTCTTCAACTACATAGGTCGCAAACAGTAATGCTAATTTTCTTCTTAATCTTCTTCATTGGTTATTCTAGTTGTTCAACTATTTCCACAGATGCTGCTGGTCTTGATGAACAAGAAGGGAAGTTGAGATTTGTAATGCATCCTAAAGGCCGTGTACCACCATCCGGACCTTCTAAAGGTGTACCTCCATCTGAAGCTGGTCTGGATAAACAAAAAGGAAAATTAAGATTTGTGATGCATCCTAAAGGACGTGTACCACCATCTGGACCTTCTAAAGGAGTACCTGTACCTCCATCTGAAGCTGGTCTCGGTAAACAAGAAGGAAAGATAAGATTTGTGATGCATCCTAAAGGTCATGTGCCACCATCTGGACCATCTAAAGGTGTACCTGTCCCTCCATCTGGTTTGGCTCATTAGTCATATTTTCTCTCTTCAGTCCAGAATTCTTTCAAGTGTTTTATCTTTCATTGCCGGCATAAGTTATGTGTATCAACATTCGATATAAACTTATGATCCTAGCTAAAAGGGCATGCATCCGAAATCGTATGTTTTCAGTTCATTTTCTATTATGTATGATGATTGATTGAAGTGAAAGATAACCTATCCGACTTTGTGCACCCCGGCTTTAACTGGGGTGCACATTCCTCCCTTCCTAATTAGTTGAATTTCCTCCACCGTTATCTATTTAATAAGTATAATTTCTTTTTAAACAAATATCGGGAATTACTTGCTGTATTTATCCTATTAGTGCGCATAATTTCTTGACAGACCTCCATTATCATTTTCTCTCTCTTGAAGATCTGAATTGGAGGATATTTCTGTATTCTCTCTTGTTGGAACAACCATTTGGGATGGTTAATTTATTTGCAAAGAAAAATTGATCAAGTAAGTTGAAAAGTGAATTTCCGAAACGGTTCCTAACGGGTCTACCTGTCGGGTAGTTTGCTAATGGGTCCAATCATAGGATCCGATATATCCGGGTCTGGTCCGATTCTGGGTACCACTGGCCGTCCTATTTCGCCATTCGTTAAAGTAACCTGGAAATTTTCCAAGATCAAGCGGCAAAGTCCGAGCGAAGCCTTCATTGAATACTTTGAACCCATCCAGCACTTCTTTCTCCAATGCTGGGAAAATAATGATTCATAATCTTGTGTTTATGGAGAATGGGTTTGTCTTGATCGAGCTACAACCCCGAACATGACTCTCATAAAGGATAGTGAGAAGTATTTAGGTGTTACCGTCCTTCTAGGAAAAAGCAAATGTGAGTCTTTCAACCCAATTCTTCGATCTGTTTGGTTTAGGCTAAAAAACTGGAAAGGTAAAACTCTAAATCAATCTGGTGGAACTACTATGATAAAACATGTTTTAAATGCCCTCCCATCTCATCATATGAGTTGTTTTAAGATTCCTAAACCTCTTAAATGAAATGGATGCTCTTCAAAGAAATTTTTGGTGGAACCATCTTGATAATAGAGGCATAAAACTTATTGGCTGGCATAATCTTCAAATCCCAAAAGCTTTAGGTGGCTTAACATTTATAAATCTTGCAATGTTCAACCGGGCTCTTCTTAGCAAAATGGCATGAAAATGTTGTAATAACCCTGATGACCTATGTGTTCGAGTCACCAACGCTAAGTATGCCAAAGTTCACGATTTCTTATTGAAAATGTGGGGTACCAAAATGTACCACCAACTTTTTCTTAGGAAGTCTGTATAGACTAAACTCAAATGCAATTCCGGTAGTTACAACTTAATGAATGTCAACCAAGAATTACATTATTAAGAGTTTATATCTCTATCTCACAATCAACATGTAAACGGAAACAACTCCGTGAACCTGATAGTCGTGAGTGTTCTTGGATGATTCTACAAATGAATTTCCAAGATCAATCAAGTTGTATCCAACAATTACGATGGACGTATCTACTTTGATTGATTTACTTACAACCCGTGATATTAGATAAACCATATAACGCGGAAAAAGAAATAACACAGATACTAGAATTTTTTCTAACAAGGAAACCGCAAGTGCAGAAAAAACCCGGAACTTGTCCAAATTTGAATACCAAACTGTATTGAGGCGCTACAGATTCTAGACTACTATATGAACTGGATTGTAGTTGAGAAGAAATCCACCATCACAGTATTTCAGTTACAGTCACAATCCGTACGCCTATTGAATCCCTTAGATGACGTCCTTTACAGCCTAAGAGTTTCTTCAACTCAATTGAAGACTTTAAACCAATATACCTCCCAAAGATAAGCCTATGTGTGATTTCCGTTTTGATCAAAAGATCAAGGTGAGTCAAGAAATCGTTTGCAATAGAAAAATTCTAGCAAACCTTAAAATCCGTTACTTACGACTCCCGAACAGCATCCTAGATTATTATTCAACTCACAAGCAAAACCTACTCCAACTTCAACAAAGAATCGTTATAGAGGAATATACTTTTGGAATCACAAAGTCTAAGACGAAGAAACTTTGCGATTTTTATCTATCTTTCCTGATCAGAGTGACACTCAACAATCAGTTGCAAGATCAGGACACACGGAGTACCAAGATAAAGATAGTCGTACTTGGCTTCACTTATCTCTAAGCGAAGTCTTTTTAGTTGCTAAACCTAAAAAAGGCTTAAAGGATAGGAATACTCCATTCTAAAACTGGGACACACAAGAAAAGTGTCGGGGATTCATAAATCTCAGTTGCATGAGATACTCCTTATATAGACTTTCAAAATCAAAGGTTACTTTAAGCTAAGGTAGCTTTGGAACCAAGCAATCAATATCCACCGTTAGATGAATCTTTGATTTGAGAACAACACAACAAAATATACACTCTGGTTAGGATGAACTGTAACCAAACCGTGTGTAATGACTTTTTCATGAAAGGTTAGCCGAACCTATCCGGACGATCAATAAGCTTAATGATAGACACATTTTTGTGTCTGAATTGTCCTCGATCTTTGTATTGTTAGAACTCGATTTTGTACTAATATTGTGTTTTTATGTATTTTTAGGTATTTTTGGATATAAACATTTTTGGGAAAATTGGCTCGAAAAGTTACCCTGAGGACTTTTGCTAAGCGGACCCCTACTGTGGTTAAGGGGCACCCCAATTACTAAGGGGTACACACCTGATATTCGCACCCCCAGCTGTTGGATAAGGGGCAACCCTTTCTTCTTCGTTTGAAAACATTTCTGGCGGGAAAAGTTGATATTCACGGACAGGAATTAGGGTTGGAATTTCGGGAGGTTTTGGAGTAGATTCAATCGTCTGGATTGTTTTCAATGGACCTGTTTGGGCCTAACAGGGTTGGTAAGGCTGTCCGATTCAACCAGTATTGGCTAGAATTATAGTTTTGGATAAATCAGGGTTCATGGGTTTTTGGCTGTTCATCTGCGTACATTCGTGAAGTGGTTCGGCTGAGATTTAATCGGACACTTAGTTGGAATTAGTTGGGAAATGACATGTTTCATTAAAACAGGAAATGTATGTGCCCTGGAATCGATTAAAAAGGAAGTTACGTGGTGTTGAAGAAAAACAAAGTATATGCACGTACATGGGTTATTCTCAGAATTTCTGAGTTATTTTTGGAGTGTTAACTGTGGCTGGATGGAGTTGGACTCGTGTTGATTGTTTACTCAGCAATTTGGGAGTGTGTCGACATCAACAGACGCTTGAAGAAGGATATAAAATATTTTCAGGGAAGGAATATTTGACAGAGAAATAATCTCGGGATTTGTTATATTTTTGGGAAGATTTCATAAGACAACACGAACTTAATTACTATTTGGGTGTGTGTCAAACATATTAGAGTAAGTCAAGATGAACAACAACGCGTGAAGATATAAATCAGGGAAGAAATTCCCGTATCTTGTATGGGAATATTTTTATTGACTGGCGCGATTATTTGGAGTGAAGAGTATTTATTTTCAGTCCAAATAGGTATATATATATATACTGCTGGGATCACAGAAGAGGTGATGGAGAGTTTGGGAGATAGTTAGCACATTACAGAGCCAAAAATCAGAGTTGCAGAGAATAGACATTTTTTGTTGCTGTGAAGAACATAAAACGCACACGAACAGTTAGCACATTACAGACCGTGAAAATGACCAGACTACCCTTATTGGAAATAAGTAAAGGAAATATTACAGATTTTGAAAACGACCGTATTACCCTAACTGTAAAAATGACCATATTACTCTTACTAGAAAAAAAATGCAATAAATATCATGTAGACTATGAAAATGACCAAACTACCCTTATCAGAAATAAGTAAAGTAAATATTACTTACAATGAAAATGACTATGTTACCCTTATTGGAAATAAGTGTAATAAAAATTCTGGAGACTATGAAAATGACCAGACTACCCTTATCAGAAATAAGTAAAGTAAATATTACAGACTGTGAAAATGACCGTATTACCCTTAGTGGAAATAAATGCAATAAATATCATGGAGACTATGAAAATGACCAAACTACCCTTATCAAAAATAAGTAAAGTAAATACTATAGACTGAAAATGACCATATTACCCTTGCTGGAAATAAGTGAATAAATATCATCAAGACTATGAAAATTACCAAACTACCCATATCAAAAATAAGTAAATTAAATATTACAGACTATGAAAATGACCACTTTACCTTTATTGGAAACATATGCAATAAATATTATGGAGACTGTGAAAATGACCAGACTACCCTTATTGGAAATAAGTAAAATAAATATTACAGACTGTGAAAATGACCGTATTACCCTTACTCGAAATTAGTGCAATAAATATTATTGAGAGTGTGCAAATGACCAGACTACCCTTATTAAAAATTAGTAAAGTTAATATTTCAGACTGTGAAAATGACCATATTACCCTTACTAGAAATTAATTCAATAAACATCATGGAGACTATAAAATGACTAAACTTTCCTTATCAAAAAATAAGTCAAGTAAATATTATAGTCTGTGAAAATGACCATTTTACCCTTTTTGGAAATAAGGTTAATAAATGGCATGAAGACTGTGAAAATGACCAAACTACCCTTATCGGAATTAAGTAAAGTAAATATTACAAACTATGAAAATGACCATATTACCCTTAATGAAAATTAGTGCAATAAATATTATGGAGACTATGAAAATGACCATACTATAATATATACTTTACTCATATCCGAAAAGGGTGGTCTAGTCATATTCACAGCCTTCATAGTATTTATTGCACTTATTTCCAATAAGGGTAGTATGGTCATTTTCACTGTCTATAATATTCACTTTACTTATTTTCGATAAGGATAGTTTGGTCATTTTGACAGTCTCCATAATATTTATTGCACTTATTTCCAGTAAGGGTAAAATGATCATTTTCATAGTCTATACTATTTACTTAACTTATTTCCGATAAGGATAGTCTGGTCCTTTTCTTTGTCACCTTGATATTTATTGCACTAATTTCTAGTAAGGGTAATTTGGTCATTGTCACTGTCAGTGATATTTACTTTACTTATTTCCGAAAAGTGTAGTCTGGTCATTTTCACAGTCTCCATAACATTTGTTGCACTTATTTCCTCTAAGGGTAAAATGGTCATTTCGCATACTGTAATATATACTTTACTCATATCCGAAAAAGGTGGTCTGGTCATTTTCACAGTCTTCATAATATTTATTGCACTTATTTCCAGTAAGGGTAGTATGGTCATTTTCACTGTCTATAATATTCACATTACTTATTTCCGATAAGGATAGTCTGGTCATTTTGATAGTCTGTATAATATTTATTGCACTTATTTCCAGTAAGGGTAAAGTAGTCATTTTCATAGTCTGTAATATTTACTTTACTTATTTTTTATAAGGGTAGTCTGGTCATTTTCACAGTTTCCATAATATATATTTCACTAATTTCCAATAAGGGTAGTATGGTTATTTTCACCGTCTCTGTGATATTTATTGCACTTATTTCCAATAAGAGTAGTTTGGTCATTTTGTTAGTCTCCATAACATTTATTGCACTTATTTCCAGTAAGGGTAAAATAATCATTTTCACAGTCTATAATATTTACTTTACTTATTTTTTATAAGGGTAGTTTGGTCATATTCACTGTCTCTGTGATATTTATTGACTTATTTCTAGTAAGGGTAATTTGGTCATTTTCACAATATGTAATATTTACTTTACTTATATCCGATAAGGGTAGTATGGTCATTTTAACTGTCTCCATGATATTTATTGCACTAATTCCTAATAAGGGTAATATGGTCATTTTCACTGTCTGTGTGATATTTATTGTACTTATTTCTAGTAAGGGTAATATGGTCATTTTCACAATCTGTAATATTTATTTCACTTATTTCTGATAAGGGTAGTATGGTCATTTTCACTATCTACATGATATTTATTGCACTAATTTCTAGGAAGGGTAATATGGTCATTTTCACTGTTTGTACTATTTACTTTACTTATTTCCGATAAGCGTAATATGGTCATTTTCATAATCTGTAATATTTACTTTACTTATTTCCAATAAGGGTAATCTGGTCATTTTCACTTTAATAGTATTTGAACCTGTGTTAATCAATTCTGATATATTTCGTTTTCAGTTTATCTGAACGAGAAACTCAAGTCTAACTCTAGTAATATTTGAATTCGGGATGTTGAAAACTGATATATTTCTGATCCAGTTCATCCTAATGAGAGACTCAGGTCTAACTCCAATAATATTTGAACCTGAGATGTTGAAAACTGATATATTTCCGATCCAGTTCATCCGAACGAGAGACTCGGGTCTAACTCTAGTAATATTTGAACCCGGGATGTTGAAAACTGATATATTTCTGATCCAGTTCATCCTATTGAGAGACTCAGGTCTAACTCTAGTAATATTTGAACCTGGGATGTTGAAAACTGATATATTTACGATCCAGTTCAACCGAACGAGAGACTCAGGTCTAACTAGTAATATTCGAACCCGGGATGTTGAAAACTGACATATTTCTGATCTAGTTCATCCGAACAAGAGACTCAGGCTAAATCTAGTAAAGATGGAACCCGGGATGTTGAAAACTAATATATTTCCGATCTAGTTCATTCGACAAGAGACTCAGGTCTAACTCTAGTAATATTTGAACCCGGGATGTTGAATACTGATATATTTATGATGCAGTTTATCCGAAAGAGAAAATCAGGTCTAAATCTAGTAATCTTTGAACCCGGGACGTTGAAAACTGATATATTTCCGATCCAGTTCATCCGAACGAGAGACTCAGGTCTAACTCTAGTAATATTTGAACCCGGGATGTTGAAAACTGATATATTTCTGATCCAGTTCATCCTATTGAGAGACTCAGGTCTAACTCTATTAATATTTGAACCTGGGATGTTGAAAACTGATATATTTACGATCCAGATCATCCGAACGAGAGACTCAGGTCTAACTCTAGTAATATTTGAACCCGGGATGTTGAAAACTGATATATTTCTGATCCAATTCATCCGAACGAGAGATTCAGGTCTAAATCTAGTAATCTTTGAACCTGGGATGTTGAAAACTGATATATTTCTGATCCAGTTCATCCGAACAAGAGACTCTGGTCTAAATCTAGTAAAGATGGAACCCGGGATGTTGAAAACATATATATTTCCGATCCAGTTCATCCGAACGAGAGACTCAAGTCTAACTCTAGTAATATTTGAACCCGGATTTTGAAAACTGATATATTTATGATCCAGTTCATCCTAATGAGAGACTCAGGTCTAACTCTAGTAATATTTGACCCCGGGATGTTGAAAACTGATATATTTCGGATCCAATTTATCCGAACGAGAGATTCAGGTCTAAATCTAGTAATCTTTGAACCTGGGATGTTGAAAACTGATATATTTCCGATCCAGTTCATCCGAACGAGAGACTCAGGTATAACTCTAGTAATATTTGAACCTGTGATGTTGAAAACTGATATATTTCTGATCCAGTTCATCCGAACAAGAGACTCAGGTCTAAATATAGTAAAGATGGAACCCGGGATGTTGAAAACAGATATATTTCTGATCCACTTCATTAGAACGAGCGACTCAAGTCTAACCCTAGTAATATTTGAACCCGGGATGTTGAAAACTGATATATTTCTGATCCAGTTCATTCTATTGAGAGACTCAGGTCTAACTCTAGTAATATTTGAACCTGGGATGTTGAAAACTGATATATTTACGATCCAGTTCAACCGAACGAGAGACTCGGGTCTAACTAGTAATATTCGAACCCGGGATGTTGAAAACTGACATATTTCTGATCTAGTTCATCCGAACAAGAGACTCAGATCTAAATCTAGTAAAGATGGAACCCAGGATGTTGAAAACTAATATATTTCCGATCTAGTTCATCAGACAAGAGACTCAGGTCTAACTCTAGTAATATTTGAACCCGAGATGTTGAAAACTGATATATTTCTGATGCAGTTCATCCGAAAGAGAAACTCAGGTCTAAATCTAGTAATCTTTGAACCCGGGATGTTGAAAACTGATATATTTCCGATCCAGTTCATCCGAACGAGAGACTCAGTTCTAACTCTAGTAATATTTGAACCCGGGATGTTGAAAACTGATATATTTCTGATCCAGTTCATCCGATTGAGAGACTCAGGTCTAACACTATTAATAATTGAACCTGGGATGTTGAAAACTGATATATTTCTTATCCAGTTCATCCGAACGAGAGACTCAGGTCTAACTCTAGTAATATTTGAACCCGGGATGTTGAAAACTGATATATTTCTGATCCAATTCATCCGAACGAGAGATTCAGGTCTAAATCTAGTAATCTTTGAACCTGGGATGTTGAAAACTGATATATTTTTGATCCAGTTAATCCGAACGAGAGACTCAGGTCTAACTCTAGTAATATTTGAACCCGGGATGTTGAAAACTGGTATATTTCTGATCCAATTCATCCGAACGAGAGATTCAGGTCTAAATCTAGTAATCTTTGAACCTGAGATGTTGAAAACTGATATATTTTTGATCCAGTTCATCCGAACGAGAGACTCAGGTCTAACTCTAGTAATATTTGAACCAGGGATGTTGAAAACTGTTATATTTCTGATCCAGTTCATCCGAACGAGAGACTCAGGTCTAACTCTAGTAATATTTGAACATGTGATGTTGAAAACTGATATATTTCTGATCCAGTTCATCCGAACAAAAGACTCAGGTCTAAATCTAGTAAAGATGGAAACCGGGATGTTGAAAACATATATATTTCCGATCCAGTTCATCCGAACGAGAGACTCAAGTCTAACTCTAGTAATATTTGAACCCGGATGTTGAAAACTGATATATTTCTGATCAAGTTCATCCTAATGAGAGACTCAGGTCTAAATCTAATAATCTTTGAACCCGGGACGTTGAAAACTGATATATTTCCGAAACAGTTCATCCGAACGAGAGATTCAAGTCTAACTCTAGTAATATCTGAACCCAGATGTTGAAAACTGATATATTTCTGATCCAGTTCATCCTATTGAGAGACTCAGGTCTAACTCTAGTAATATTTGAACCTGGGATGCTGAAAACTGATATATTTACGATCCAGTTCATCCGAACGAGAGACTCAGGTATAACTAGTAATATTTGAACTCGGGATGTTGAAAACTGACATATTTCTTATCTAGTTCATCCGAACAAGAGACTCAGGTCTAAATCTAGTAAAGATGGAACCCGGGACGTTGAAAACTAATATATTTCCGATCCAGTTCATCCGAACGAGAGACTCAGGTCTAACTCTAGTAATATTTGAACCCGGGATGTTGAAAACTTATATATTTCTGATACAGTTCATCCGAACGAGAAACTCAGGTCTAAATCTAGTAATATTTGAACTTGGGATGTTGAAAACTGATATATTTCCAGTCCAGTTCATCCGAACGAGAGACTCAGGTCTAACTTTAGTAATACTTGAACCCGTGATGTTGAAAACTGATATATTTCTGATCCAGTTCATCCTATTGAGAGACTTAGGTCTAACTCTGGTAATATTTGAACCTGGGATGTTGAAAACTAATATATTTACGATCCAGTTCATCCGAACGAGAGACTCAGGTCTAACTAGTAATAATTGAACCTGGGATGTTGAAAAATGACATATTTTTTATCTAGTTCATCCGAACAAGAGACTCAGGTTTAAATCTAGTAAAGATGGAACCCGGGACGTTGAAAACTAATATATTTTCGATCCAGTTCATCCGAACGAGAGACTCAGGTCTAACTCTAGTAATATTTGAACCCGGGATGTTGAAAACTGATATATTTCTGATGCAGTTCATCCGAACGAGAAACTCAGGTCTAAATCTAGTAATATTTGAATTTGGGATGTTGAAAACTGATATATTTCCGGTCCAGTTCATCCGAACGAGAGACTCAAGTATAACTTTAGTAATATTTGAACCCGTGATGTTGAAAACTGATATATTTCTGATCCAGTTTATCCTATTGAGAGACTCAGGTCTAACTCTAGTAATATTTGAACTTGAGATGTTGAAAACTGATATATTTACGATCCAGTTCATCCGAACGAGAGACTACGGTCTAACTAGTAATATTTGAACCCGGGATGTTGAAAACTGACATATTTCTTATCTAGTTCATTCGAACAAGAGACTCAGGTCTAAATCTAGTAAAGATGGAACCCGGGACGTTGAAAACTAATATATTTCCGATCTAGTACATCCGAACGAGAGACTCAGGTCTAACTCTAGTAATATTTGAACCCGGGATGTTGAAAACTTATATATTTCTGATACAGTTCATCCGAACGAGAAACTCAGGTCTAAATCTAGTAATATTTGAACTTGGGATGTTGAAAACTGATATATTTCCGGTCCAGTTCATCCGAACGAGAGACTCAGGTCTAACTTTAGTAATACTTGAACCCGTGATGTTGAAAACTGATATATTTCTGATCCAGTTCATCCTATTGAGAGACTTAGGTCTAACTCTGTTAATATTTGAACCTGGGATGTTGAAAACTAATATATTTCCGATCCAGTTCATCCGAACGAGAGACTCAAGTCTAACTCTAGTAATATTTGAACCCGGATGTTGAAAACTGATATATTTCTGATCAAGTTCATCCTAATGAGAGACTCAGGTCTAAATCTAATAATCTTTGAACCCGGGACGTTGAAAACTGATATATTTCCGATACAGTTCATCCGAACGAGAGATTCAAGTCTAACTCTAGTAATATCTGAACCCGGATGTTGAAAACTGATATATTTCTGATCCAGTTCATCCTATTGAGAGACTCAGGTCTAACTCTAGTAATATTTGAACCTGGGATGCTGAAAACTGATATATTTACGATCCAGTTCATCCGAACGAGAGACTCAGGTATAACTAGTAATATTTGAACTCGGGATGTTGAAAACTGACATATTTCTTATCTAGTTCATCCGAACAAGAGACTCAGATCTAAATATAGTAAAGATGGAACCCAGGATGTTGAAAACTAATATATTTCCGATCTAGTTCATCAGACAAGAGACTCAGGTCTAACTCTAGTAATATTTGAACCCGGGATGTTGAAAACTGATATATTTCTGATGCAGTTCATCCGAAAAAGAAACTCAGGTCTAAATCTAGTAATCTTTGAACCCGGGATGTTGAAAACTGATATATTTCCGATCCAGTTCATCCGAACGAGAGACTCAGGTCTAACTCTAGTAATATTTGAACCCGGGATGTTGAAAACTGATATATTTCTGATCCAGTTCATCCGATTGAGAGACTCAGGTCTAACACTATTAATATTTGAACCTGGGATGTTGAAAACTGATATATTTCTTATCCAGTTCATCCGAACGAGAGACTCAGGTCTAACTCTAGTAATATTTGAACCCGGGATGTTGAAAACTGATATATTTCTGATCCAATTCATCCGAACGAGAGATTTAGGTCTAAATCTAGTAATCTTTGAACCTGGGATGTTGAAAACTGATATATTTTTGATCCAGTTAATCCGAACGAGAGACTCAGGTCTAACTCTAGTAATATTTGAACCCGGGATGTTGAAAACTGGTATATTTCTGATCCAATTCATCCGAACGAGAGATTCAGGTCTAAATCTAGTAATCTTTGAACCTGAGATGTTGAAAACTGATATATTTTTGATCCAGTTCATCCGAACGAGAGACTCAGGTCTAACTCTAGTAATATTTGAACCAGGGATGTTGAAAACTGTTATATTTCTGATCCAGTTCATCCGAACGAGAGACTCAGGTCTAACTCTAGTAATATTTGAACATGTGACGTTGAAAACTGATATATTTCTGATCCAGTTCATCCGAACAAAAGACTCAGGTCTAAATCTAGTAAAGATGGAAACCGGGATGTTGAAAACATATATATTTCCGATCCAGTTCATCCGAACGAGAGACTCAAGTCTAACTCTAGTAATATTTGAACCCGGATGTTGAAAACTGATATATTTCTGATCAAGTTCATCCTAATGAGAGACTCAGGTCTAAATCTAATAATCTTTGAACCCGGGACGTTGAAAACTGATATATTT
>NC_039366.1:15521630-15521783 GCF_003573695.1 Papaver somniferum
CATCCGAACGAGAGACTCAGGTCTAACTCTAGTAATATTTGAACCCGGGATGTTGAAAACTTATATATTTCTGATACAGTTCATCCGAACGAGAAACTCAGGTCTAAATCTAGTAATATTTGAACTTGGGATGTTGAAAACTGATATATTTCC
>NC_039366.1:15521793-15549584 GCF_003573695.1 Papaver somniferum
GTTGAAAACTGATATATTTCTGATCCAGTTCATCCGAACAAAAGACTCAGGTCTAAATCTAGTAAAGATGGAAACCGGGATGTTGAAAACATATATATTTCCGATCCAGTTCATCCGAACGAGAGACTCAAGTCTAACTCTAGTAATATTTGAACCCGGATGTTGAAAACTGATATATTTCTGATCAAGTTCATCCTAATGAGAGACTCAGGTCTAAATCTAATAATCTTTGAACCCGGGACGTTGAAAACTGATATATTTACGATATAGTTCATCCGAACGAGAGATTCAAGTCTAACTCTAGTAATATCTGAACCCGGATGTTGAAAACTGATATATTTCTGATCCAGTTCATCCTATTGAGAGACTCAGGTCTAACTCTAGTAATATTTGAACCTGGGATGCTGAAAACTGATATATTTACGATCCAGTTCATCCGAACGAGAGACTCAGGTATAACTAGTAATATTTGAACTCGGGATGTTGAAAACTGACATATTTCTTATCTAGTTCATCCGAACAAGAGACTCAGGTCTAAATCTAGTAAAGATGGAACCCGGGACGTTGAAAACTAATATATTTCCGATCCAGTTCATCCGAACGAGAGACTCAGGTCTAACTCTAGTAATATTTGAACCCGGGATGTTGAAAACTTATATATTTCTGATACAGTTCATCCGAACGAGAAACTCAGGTCTAAATCTAGTAATATTTGAACTTGGGATGTTGAAAACTGATATATTTCCAGTCCAGTTCATCCGAACGAGAGACTCAGGTCTAACTTTAGTAATACTTGAACCCGTGATGTTGAAAACTGATATATTTCTGATCCAGTTCATCCTATTGAGAGACTTAGGTCTAACTCTGGTAATATTTGAACTTGGGATGTTGAAAACTAATATATTTACGATCCAGTTCATCCGAACGAGAGACTCAGGTCTAACTAGTAATAATTGAACCTGGGATGTTGAAAAATGACATATTTTTTATCTAGTTCATCCGAACAAGAGACTCAGGTTTAAATCTAGTAAAGATGGAACCCGGGACGTTGAAAACTAATATATTTTCGATCCAGTTCATCCGAACGAGAGACTCAGGTCTAACTCTAGTAATATTTGAACCCGGGATGTTGAAAACTGATATATTTCTGATGCAGTTCATCCGAACGAGAAACTCAGGTCTAAATCTAGTAATATTTGAATTTGGGATGTTGAAAACTGATATATTTCCGGTCCAGTTCATCCGAACGAGAGACTCAAGTATAACTTTAGTAATATTTGAACCCGTGATGTTGAAAACTGATATATTTCTGATCCAGTTTATCCTATTGAGAGACTCAGGTCTAACTCTAGTAATATTTGAACTTGAGATGTTGAAAACTGATATATTTACGATCCAGTTCATCCGAACGAGAGACTACGGTCTAACTAGTAATATTTGAACCCGGGATGTTGAAAACTGACATATTTCTTATCTAGTTCATTCGAACAAGAGACTCAGGTCTAAATCTAGTAAAGATGGAACCCGGGACGTTGAAAACTAATATATTTCCGATCTAGTACATCCGAACGAGAGACTCAGGTCTAACTCTAGTAATATTTGAACCCGGGATGTTGAAAACTTATATATTTCTGATACAGTTCATCCGAACGAGAAACTCAGGTCTAAATCTAGTAATATTTGAACTTGGGATGTTGAAAACTGATATATTTCCGGTCCAGTTCATCCGAACGAGAGACTCAGGTCTAACTTTAGTAATACTTGAACCCGTGATGTTGAAAACTGATATATTTCTGATCCAGTTCATCCTATTGAGAGACTTAGGTCTAACTCTGTTAATATTTGAACCTGGGATGTTGAAAACTAATATATTTCCGATCCAGTTCATCCGAACGAGAGACTCAAGTCTAACTCTAGTAATATTTGAACCCGGATGTTGAAAACTGATATATTTCTGATCAAGTTCATCCTAATGAGAGACTCAGGTCTAAATCTAATAATCTTTGAACCCGGGACGTTGAAAACTGATATATTTCCGATACAGTTCATCCGAACGAGAGATTCAAGTCTAACTCTAGTAATATCTGAACCCGGATGTTGAAACTGATATATTTCTGATCCAGTTCATCCTATTGAGAGACTCAGGTCTAACTCTAGTAATATTTGAACCTGGGATGCTGAAAACTGATATATTTACGATCCAGTTCATCCGAACGAGAGACTCAGGTATAACTAGTAATATTTGAACTCGGGATGTTGAAAACTGACATATTTCTTATCTAGTTCATCCGAACAAGAGACTCAGGTCTAAATCTAGTAAAGATGGAACCCGGGACGTTGAAAACTAATATATTTCCGATCCAGTTCATCCGAACGAGAGACTCAGGTCTAACTCTAGTAATATTTGAACCCGGGATGTTGAAAACTTATATATTTCTGATACAGTTCATCCGAACGAGAAACTCAGGTCTAAATCTAGTAATATTTGAACTTGGGATGTTGAAAACTGATATATTTCCAGTCCAGTTCATCCGAACGAGAGACTCAGGTCTAACTTTAGTAATACTTGAACCCGTGATGTTGAAAACTGATATATTTCTGATCCAGTTCATCCTATTGAGAGACTTAGGTCTAACTCTGGTAATATTTGAACCTGGGATGTTGAAAACTAATATATTTACGATCCAGTTCATCCGAACGAGAGACTCAGGTCTAACTAGTAATAATTGAACCTGGGATGTTGAAAAATGACATATTTTTTATCTAGTTCATCCGAACAAGAGACTCAGGTTTAAATCTAGTAAAGATGGAACCCGGGACGTTGAAAACTAATATATTTTCGATCCAGTTCATCCGAACGAGAGACTCAGGTCTAACTCTAGTAATATTTGAACCCGGGATGTTGAAAACTGATATATTTCTGATGCAGTTCATCCGAACGAGAAACTCAGGTCTAAATCTAGTAATATTTGAACTTGGGATGTTGAAAACTGATATATTTCCGGTCCAGTTCATCCGAACGAGAGACTCAAGTATAACTTTAGTAATATTTGAACCCGTGATGTTGAAAACTGATATATTTCTGATCCAGTTTATCCTATTGAGAGACTCAGGTCTAACTCTAGTAATATTTGAACTTGAGATGTTGAAAACTGATATATTTACGATCCAGTTCATCCGAACGAGAGACTACGGTCTAACTAGTAATATTTGAACCCGGGATGTTGAAAACTGACATATTTCTTATCTAGTTCATCCGAACAAGAGACTCAGGTCTAAATCTAGTAAAGATGGAACCCGGGACGTTGAAAACTAATATATTTCCGATCCAGTACATCCGAACGAGAGACTCAGGTCTAACTCTAGTAATATTTGAACCCGGGATGTTGAAAACTTATATATTTCTGATACAGTTCATCCGAACGAGAAACTCAGGTCTAAATCTAGTAATATTTGAACTTGGGATGTTGAAAACTGATATATTTCCGGTCCAGTTCATCCGAACGAGAGACTCAGGTCTAACTTTAGTAATACTTGAACCCGTGATGTTGAAAATTGATATATTTCTGATCCAGTTCATCCTATTGAGAGACTTAGGTCTAACTCTGTTAATATTTGAACCTGGGATGTTGAAAACTAATATATTTCCGATCCAGTTCATCCGAACGAGAGACTCAAGTCTAACTCTAGTAATATTTGAACCCGGATTTTGAAAACTGATATATTTATGATCCAGTTCATCCTAATGAGAGACTCAGGTCTAACTCTAGTAATATTTGACCCCGGGATGTTGAAAACTGATATATTTCGGATCCAATTTATCCGAACGAGAGATTCAGGCCTAAATCTAGTAATCTTTGAACCTGGGATGTTGAAAACTGATATATTTCCGATCCAGTTCATCCGAACGAGAGACTCAGGTATAACTCTAGTAATATTTGAACCTGTGATGTTGAAAACTGATATTTCTGATCCAGTTCATCCGAACAAGAGACTCAGGTCTAAATATAGTAAAGATGGAACACGGGATGTTGAAAACAGATATATTTCTGATCCATTTCATTAGAACGAGCGACTCAAGTCTAACCCTAGTAATATTTGAACCCGGGATGTTGAAAACTGATATATTTCTGATCCAGTTCATTCTATTGAGAGACTCAGGTCTAACTCTAGTAATATTTGAACCTGGGATGTTGAAAACTGATATATTTACGATCCATTTTAACCGAACGAGAGACTCGGGTCTAACTAGTAATATTCGAACCCGGGATGTTGAAAACTGACATATTTCTGATCTAGTTCATCCGAACAAGAGACTCAGATCTAAATATAGTAAAGATGGAACCCAGGATGTTGAAAACTAATATATTTCCGATCTAGTTCATCAGACAAGAGACTCAGGTCTAACTCTAGTAATATTTGAACCCGGGATGTTGAAAACTGATATATTTCTGATGCAGTTCATCCGAAAAAGAAACTCAGGTCTAAATCTAGTAATCTTTGAACCCGGGATGTTGAAAACTGATATATTTCCGATCCAGTTCATCCGAACGAGAGACTCAGGTCTAACTCTAGTAATATTTGAACCCGGGATGTTGAAAACTGATATATTTCTGATCCAGTTCATCCGATTGAGAGACTCAGGTCTAACACTATTAATATTTGAACCTGGGATGTTGAAAACTGATATATTTCTTATCCAGTTCATCCGAACGAGAGACTCAGGTCTAACTCTAGTAATATTTGAACCCGGGATGTTGAAAACTGATATATTTCTGATCCAATTCATCCGAACGAGAGATTCAGGTCTAAATCTAGTAATCTTTGAACCTGGGATGTTGAAAACTGATATATTTTTGATCCAGTTAATCCGAACGAGAGACTCAGGTCTAACTCTAGTAATATTTGAACCCGGGATGTTGAAAACTGGTATATTTCTGATCCAATTCATCCGAACGAGAGATTCAGGTCTAAATCTAGTAATCTTTGAACCTGAGATGTTGAAAACTGATATATTTTTGATCCAGTTCATCCGAACGAGAGACTCAGGTCTAACTCTAGTAATATTTGAACCAGGGATGTTGAAAACTGTTATATTTCTGATCCAGTTCATCCGAACGAGAGACTCAGGTCTAACTCTAGTAATATTTGAACATGTGATGTTGAAAACTGATATATTTCTGATCCAGTTCATCCGAACAAAAGACTCAGGTCTAAATCTAGTAAAGATGGAAACCGGGATGTTGAAAACATATATATTTCCGATCCAGTTCATCCGAACGAGAGACTCAAGTCTAACTCTAGTAATATTTGAACCCGGATGTTGAAAACTGATATATTTCTGATCAAGTTCATCCTAATGAGAGACTCAGGTCTAAATCTAATAATCTTTGAACCCGGGACGTTGAAAACTGATATATTTCCGATACAGTTCATCCGAACGAGAGATTCAAGTCTAACTCTAGTAATATCTGAACCCAGATGTTGAAAACTGATATATTTCTGATCCAGTTCATCCTATTGAGAGACTCAGGTCTAACTCTAGTAATATTTGAACCTGGGATGCTGAAAACTGATATATTTACGATCCAGTTCATCCGAACGAGAGACTCAGGTATAACTAGTAATATTTGAACTCGGGATGTTGAAAACTGACATATTTCTTATCTAGTTCATCCGAACAAGAGACTCAGGTCTAAATCTAGTAAAGATGGAACCCGGGACGTTGAAAACTAATATATTTCCGATCCAGTTCATCCGAACGAGAGACTCAGGTCTAACTCTAGTAATATTTGAACCCGGGATGTTGAAAACTTATATATTTCTGATACAGTTCATCCGAACGAGAAACTCAGGTCTAAATCTAGTAATATTTGAACTTGGGATGTTGAAAACTGATATATTTCCAGTCCAGTTCATCCGAACGAGAGACTCAGGTCTAACTTTAGTAATACTTGAACCCGTGATGTTGAAAACTGATATATTTCTGATCCAGTTCATCCTATTGAGAGACTTAGGTCTAACTCTGGTAATATTTGAACCTGGGATGTTGAAAACTAATATATTTACGATCCAGTTCATCCGAACGAGAGACTCAGGTCTAACTAGTAATAATTGAACCTGGGATGTTGAAAAATGACATATTTTTTATCTAGTTCATCCGAACAAGAGACTCAGGTTTAAATCTAGTAAAGATGGAACCCGGGACGTTGAAAACTAATATATTTTCGATCCAGTTCATCCGAACGAGAGACTCAGGTCTAACTCTAGTAATATTTGAACCCGGGATGTTGAAAAATGATATATTTCTGATGCAGTTCATCCGAACGAGAAACTTAGGTCTAAATCTAGTAATATTTGAACTTGGGATGTTGAAAACTGATATATTTCCGGTCCAGTTCATCTGAACGAGAGACTCAAGTATAACTTTAGTAATATTTGAACCCGTGATGTTGAAAACTGATATATTTCTGATCCAGTTTATCCTATTGAGAGACTCAGGTCTAATTCTAGTAATATTTGAACTTGAGATGTTGAAAACTGATATATTTACGATCCAGTTCATCCGAACGAGAGACTACGGTCTAACTAGTAATATTTGAACCCGGGATGTTGAAAACTGACATATTTCTTATCTAGTTCATCCGAACAAGAGACTCAGGTCTAAATCTAGTAAAGATGGAACCCGGGACGTTGAAAACTAATATATTTCCGATCCAGTACATCCGAACGAGAGACCCAGGTCTAACTCTAGTAATATTTGAACCCGGGATGTTGAAAACTTATATATTTCTGATACAGTTCATCCGAACGAGAAACTCAGGTCTAAATCTAGTAATATTTGAACTTGGGATGTTGAAAACTGATATATTTCCGGTCCAGTTCATCCGAACGAGAGACTCAGGTCTAACTTTAGTAATACTTAAACCCGTGATGTTGAAAACTGATATATTTCTGATCCAGTTCATCCTATTGAGAGACTTAGGTCTAACTCTGTTAATATTTGAACCTGGGATGTTGAAAACTAATATATTTACGATCCAGTTCATCCGAACGAGAGACTCAGGTCTAACTAGTAATAATTGAACCTGGGATGTTGAAAAATGACATATTTTTTATCTAGTTCATCCGAACAAGAGACTCAGGTTTAAATCTAGTAAAGATGGAACCCGGGACGTTAAAAACTAATATATTTTCGATCCAGTTTATCCGAACGAGAGACTCAGGTCTAACTCTAGTAATATTTGAACCCGGGATGTTGAAAACTGATATATTTCTGATGCAGTTCATCCGAACGAGAAACTCAGGTCTAAATCTAGTAATATTTGAACTTGGGATGTTGAAAACTGATATATTTCTGGTCCAGTTCATCCGAACGAGAGACTCAAGTATAACTTTAGTAATATTTGAACCCGTGATGTTGAAAACTGATATATTTCTGATCCAGTTTATCCTATTGAGAGACTCAGGACTAACTCTAGTAATATTTGAACCTGAGATGTTGAAAACTGATATATTTACGATCCAGTTCATCCGAACGAGAGACTACGGTCTAACTAGTAATATTTGAACCCGGGATGTTGAAAACTGACATATTTCTTATCTAGTTCATCTGAACAAGAGACTCAGGTCTAAATCTAGTAAAGAAGGAACCCGGGACGTTGAAAACTAATATATTTCCGATCCAGTTCATCTGAACGAGAGACTGAGGTCTAACTTTAGGAATATTTGAACCCGTGATGATGAAAACTGATATATTTCTGATCCAGTTCATCCTATTGAGAGACTCAGGTCTAACTCTAGTAATATTTGAACCTGGGATGTTGAAAACTGATATATTTACGATCCAGTTCATCCGTACGAGAGACTCAGGTCTAACTCTAGTAATATTTGAACCCGGGATGTTGAAAACTGATATATTTCTGATCCATTTCATCCGAACGAGAGATTCAGGTTTAATCTAGTAATCTTTGAACCTGGGATGTTGAAAACTGATATATTTCCGATCCAGTTCATCCGAACGAGAGATTTAGGTCTAAATCTAGTAATATTTGAACCTGTGATGTTGAAAACTGATATATTTCTGATCTAGTTCATCCGAACAAGAGACTCAAGTCTAAATCTAGTAAAGATGGAACCCGGAATGTTGAAAACAAATATATTTCCGATCCACTTCATCCGAACGAGAGACTCAGGTCTAACTAGTAATATTTGAACCCGGGATGTTAAAAACTGACATATTTCTTATCTAGTTCATCCGAACAAGAGACTCAGGTCTAAATCTAGTAAAGATGCAACCCGGGATGTTGAAAACTAATATATTTCCGATCCATTTCATCCGAACGAGAGACTCAGGTCTAACTCTAGTAATATTTGAAACCGGGATGTTGAAAACTGATATATTTCCGGTCCAGTTCATCTGAACGAGAGACTCAGGTCTAACTTTAGTAATATTTGAACCCGTGATGTTGAAAAACTGATATATTTCTGATCCAGTTCATCCTATTGAGAGACTCAGGTCTAGCTCTAGTAATATTTGAACCTGGGATGTTGAAAACTGATATATTTACGATCCAGTTCATCCGTACGAGAGACTCAGGTATAACTAGTAATATTTGAACTCGGGATGTTGAAAACTGATATATTTCTGATCCAATTCATCCGAACGAGAGATTCAGGTTTAAATCTAGTAATCTTTGAACCTGGGATGTTGAAAACTGATATATTTACGATCCAGTTCATCCGAACGAGAGACTCAGGTCTAACTAGTAATATTTGAACCCGGGATGTTAAAAACTGACATATTTCTTATCTAGTTCATCCGAACAAGAGACTCAGGTCTAAATCTAGTAAAGATGCAACCCGGGATGTTGAAAACTAATATATTTCCGATCCATTTCATCCGAACGAGAGACTCAGGTCTAACTCTAGTAATATTTGAAACCGGGATGTTGAAAACTGATATATTTCCGGTCCGGTTCATCTGAACGAGAGACTCAGGTCTAACTTTAGTAATATTTGAACCCGTGATGTTGAAAACTGATATATTTCTGATCCACTTCATCATATTGAGAGACTCAGGTCTAACTCTAGTAATATTTGAACCTGGGATGTTGAAAACTGATATATTTACGATCCAGTTCATCCGAACGAGAGACTCAGGTCTAACTAGTAATATTTGAACCCGGGATGTTAAAAACTGACATATTTCTTATCTAGTTCATCCGAACAAGAGACTCAGGTCTAAATCTAGTAAAGATGCAACCCGGGATGTTGAAAACTAATATATTTCCGATCCATTTCATCCGAACGAGAGACTTAGGTCTAACTCTAGTAATTTTGAAACCGGGATGTTGAAAACTGATATATTTCCGGTCCAGTTCATCTGAACGAGAGACTCAGGTCTAACTTTATTAATATTTGAACCCGTGATGTTGAAAACTGATATATTTCTGATCCAGTTCATCCTATTGAGAGACTCAGGTCTAACTCTAGTAATATTTGAACCTGGGATGTTGAAAACTGATATATTTACGATCCAGTTCATCCTTATGAGAGACTCAGGTCTAACTCTAGTAATATTTGAACCCGAGATGTTGAAAACTGATATATTTCTGATCCAATTCATCCGAACGAGAGCTTCAGGTTTAAATCTAGTAATCTTTGAACCTGGGATGTTGAAAACTGATATATTTCCGGTCCAGTTCATCCGAACGAGAGACTCAGGTCTAACTTTAGTAATATTTAAACCCGTGATGTTGAAAACTGATATATTTCTGATCCAGTTCATCCTATTGAGAGACCCAGGTCTAACTCTAGTAATATTTGAACCCGGGACGTTGAAAACTAATATATTTCCGATCCAGTTCATCCGAACGAGAGACTCAGGTCTAACTCTAGTAATATTTGAACCCGGGATGTTGAAAATTGATATATTTCTGATGCAGTTCATCCGAACGAGAAACTCAGGTCTAAATCTAGTAATATTTGAACCTGGGATGTTGAAAACCGATATATTTACGATCCAGTTCAACCGAACGAGAGACTCAGGTCTAACTAGTAATATTCGAACCCGGGATGTTGAAAACTGACATATTTCTGATCTAGTTCATCCGAACAAGAGACTCAGATCTAAATCTAGTAAAGATGGAACCCAGGATGTTGAAAACTAATATATTTCCGATCTAGTTCATCCGTACGAGAGACTCAGGTCTAACTCTAGTAATATTTGAACCCGGGATGTTGAAAACTGATATATTTCTGATCCAATTCATCCGAATGAGAGATTCAGGTTTAAATCTAGTAATCTTTGAACCTGGGATGTTGAAAACTGATATATTTCCGATCCAGTTCATCCGAACGATAGATTTAGGTCTAAATCTAGTAATATTTGAACCTGTGATGTTGAAAACTGATATATTTCTGATCTAGTTCATCCGAACAAGAGACTCAAGTCTAAATCTAGTAAAGATGGAACCCGAAATGTTTAAAACAGATATATTTTCGATCCAGTTCATCCGAACGAGAGACTCAAGTCTAACTCTAGTAATATTTGAACCCGGATGTTGAAAACTGATATATTGCTGATCCACTTTATCATATTGAGAGACTCAGGTCTAACTCTAGTAATATTTGAACCTGGGATGTTGAAAACTGATATATTTACGATCCAGTTCATCCGAACGAGAGACTCAGGTCTAACTAGTAATATTTGAACCCAGGATGTTAAAAACTGACATATTTCTTATCTAGTTCATCTGAACAAGAGACTCAGGTCTAAATCTAGTAAAGATGCAACCCGGGATGTTGAAAACTAATATATTTCCGATCCATTTCATCCAAACGAGAGACTCAGGTCTAACTCTAGTAATATTTGAAACCGGGATGTTGAAAACTGATATGTTTCTGATGCAGTTCATCCGAACGAGAAACTCAAGTCTAAATCTAGTAATATTTGAACTTGGGATGTTGAAAACTGATATATTTCCGATCCAGTTCATCTGAACGAGAGACTCAGGTCTAACTTTAGTAATATTTGAACCCGTGATGTTGAAAACTGATATATTTCTGATCCAGTTCATCCTATTGAGAGACTCAAGTCTAACTCTAGTAATATTTGAACCTGGGATGTTGAAAACTGGTATATTTACGATCCAGTTCATCCGAACGAGAGACTCAGGTTTAACTCTAGTAATATTTGAACCCGGGATGTTGAAAACTGTTATATTTCTTATCTAGTTCATCAGAACAAGAGACTCAGATCTAAATCTTATAATATTTGAACTTGGGATGTTGAAAACTGATATATTTCCGGTCCAGTTCATCAGAACGAGAGACTCAGGTCTAACTTTAGTAATATTTGAACCCGTGATGTTGAAAACTGATATATTTCTGATCCAGTTCATCCTATTGAGAGACTCAGGTCTAACTCTAGTAATATTTGAACCCGGGACGTTGAAAACTAATATATTTCCGATCCAGTTCATCCGAACGAGAGACTCAGGTCTAACTCTAGTAATATTTGAACCCGGGATGTTGAAAATTGATATATTTCTGATGCAGTTCATCCGAACGAGAAACTCAGGTCTAAATCTAGTAATATTTGAACCCGGGATGTTGAAAACTGATATATTTCCGGTCCAGTTCATCCGAACGAGAGACTCAGGTCTAACTTTAGTAAAATTTGAACCCATGATGTTGAAAACTGATATATTTCTGATTCAGTTCATCCTATTGAGAGACTCAGGTCTAACTCTAGTAATATTTGAACCTGGGATGTTGAAAACTGATATATTTACGATCCAGTTCATCCGTACGAGAGACTCAGGTCTAACTCTAGTAATATTTGAACCCGGGATGTTGAAAACTGATATATTTCTGATCCAATTCATCCGAACGAGAGATTCAGGTTTAAATCTAGTAATCTTTGAACCTGGGATGTTTAAAACAGATATATTTCCGATCCAGTTCATCCGAACGATAGATTTAGGTCTAAATCTAGTAATATTTGAACCTGTGATGTTGAAAACTGATATATTTCTGATCTAGTTCATCCGAACGAGAGACTCAAGTCTAAATCTAGTAAAGATGGAACCCGGAATGTTGAAAACATATATATTTCCGATCCAGTTCATCCGAACGAGAGACTCAAGTCTAACTCTAGTAATATTTGAACCTGGATGTTGAAAATTGATATATTTCTGATCCACTTCATCATATTGAGAGACTCAGGTCTAACTCTAGTAATATTTGAACCTGGGATGTTGAAAACTGATATATTTACGATCCAGTTCAACCGAACGAGAGACTCAGGTTTAACTAGTAATATTTGAACCCGGGATGTTAAAAACTGACATATTTCTTATCTAGTTCATCCGAACAAGAGACTCAGGTCTAAATCTAGTAAAGATGCAACCCGGGATGTTGAAAACTAATATATTTCCGATCCATTTCATCCGAACGAGAGACTCAGGTCTAACTCTAGTAATATTTGAAACCGGGATGTTGAAAGCTGATATATTTCTGATGCAGTTCATCCGAACGAGATACTCAAGTCTAAATCTAGTAATATTTGAACTTGGGATGTTGAAAACTGATATATTTCCGGTCCAGTTCATCTGAACGAGAGACTCAGGTCTAACTTTAGTAATATTTTAACCCGTGATGTTGAAAACTGATATATTTCTGTTCCAGTTCATCCTATTGAGAGACTCAGGTCTAACTCTAGTAATTTTTGAACCTGGGATGTTGAAAACTAGTATATTTACGATCCAGTTCATCCGAACGAGAGACTCAGGTCTAACTCTAGTAATAATTGAACCCGGGATGTTGAAAATTGATATATTTCTGATGCAGTTCATCCGAACGAGAAACTCAGGTCTAAATCTAGTAATATTTGAACCCGGGATGTTGAAAACTGATATATTTCCGGTCCAGTTCATCCGAACGCGAGACTCAGGTCTAACTTTAGTAAAATTTGAACCCATGATGTTGAAAACTGATATATTTCTGATCCAGTTCATCCTATTGAGAGACTCAGATCTAAATCTTGTAATATTTGAACTTGGGATGTTGAAAACTGATATATTTCCGGTCCAGTTCATCCGAACGAGAGACTCAGGTCTAACTTTAGTAATATTTGAACCCGTGATGTTGAAAACTGATATATTTCTGATCCAGTCCATCCTATTGAAAGACTCAGGTCTAACTCTAGTAATATTTGAACCCGGGACGTTGAAAACTAATATATTTCCGATCCAGTTCATCCGAACGAGAGACTCAGGTCTAACTCTAGTAATAATTGAACCCGGGATGTTGAAAATTGATATATTTCTGATGCAGTTCATCCGAACGAGAAACTCAGGTCTAAATCTAGTAATATTTGAACCCGGGATGTTGAAAACTGATATATTTCCGGTCCAGTTCATCCGAACGCGAGACTCAGGTCTAACTTTAGTAAAATTTGAACCCATGATGTTGAAAACTGATATATTTCTGATCCAGTTCATCCTATTGAGAGACTCAGGTCTAAATCTAGTAATATTTGAACCTGGGATATTGAAAACTGATATATTTACGATCCAGTTCATCCGTACGAGAGACTCAGGTCTAACTCTAGTAATATTTGAACCCGGGATGTTGAAAACTGATATATTTCTGATCCAATTCATCCGAACGAGAGATTCAGGTTTAAATCTAGTAATCTTTGAACCTGGGATGTTTAAAACTGATATATTTCCGATCCAGTTCATCCGAACGATAGATTTAGGTCTAAATCTAGTAATATTTGAACCTGTGATGTTGAAAACTGATATATTTCTGATCTAGTTCATCCGAACGAGAGACTCAAGTCTAAATCTAGTAAAGATGGAACCCGGAATGTTGAAAACATATATATTTCCGATCCAGTTCATCCGAACGAGAGACTCAAGTCTAACTCTAGTAATATTTGAACCTGGATGTTGAAAACTGATATATTTCTGATCCACTTCATCATATTGAGAGACTCAGGTCTAACTCTAGTAATATTTGAACCTGGGATGTTGAAAACTGATATATTTACGATCCAGTTCAACCGAACGAGAGACTCAGGTTTAACTAGTAATATTTGAACCCGGGATGTTAAAAACTGACATATTTCTTATCTAGTTCATCCGAACAAGAGACTCAGGTCCAAATCTAGTAAAGATGCAACCCGGGATGTTGAAAACTAATATATTTCCGATCCATTTCATCCGAACGAGAGACTCAGGTCTAACTCTAGTAATATTTGAAACCGGGATGTTGAAAGCTGATATATTTCTGATGCAGTTCATCCGAACGAGATACTCAAGTCTAAATCTAGTAATATTTGAACTTGGGATGTTGAAAACTGATATATTTCCGGTCCAGTTCATCTGAACGAGAGACTCAGGTCTAACTTTAGTAATATTTGAACCCGTGATGTTGAAAACTGATATATTTCTGTTCCAGTTCATCCTATTGAGAGACTCAGGTCTAACTCTAGTAATTTTTGAACCTGGGATGTTGAAAACTAGTATATTTACGATCCAGTTCATCCGAACGAGAGACTCAGGTCTAACTCTAGTAATATTTGAACCCGGGATGTTGAAAATGTTATATTTCTTATCTAGTTCATCAGAACAAGAGACTCAGATCTAAATCTTGTAATATTTGAACTTGGGATGTTGAAAACTGATATATTTCCGGTCCAGTTCATCCGAACGAGAGACTCAGGTCTAACTTTAGTAATATTTGAACCCGTGATGTTGAAAACTGATATATTTCTGATCCAGTCCATCCTATTGAAAGACTCAGGTCTAACTCTAGTAATATTTGAACCCGGGACGTTGAAAACTAATATATTTCCGATCCAGTTCATCCGAACGAGAGACTCAGGTCTAACTCTAGTAATAATTGAACCCGGGATGTTGAAAATTGATATATTTCTGATGCAGTTCATCCGAACGAGAAACTCAGGTCTAAATCTAGTAATATTTGAACCCGGGATGTTGAAAACTGATATATTTCCGGTCCAGTTCATCCGAACGCGAGACTCAGGTCTAACTTTAGTAAAATTTGAACCCATGATGTTGAAAACTGATATATTTCTGATCCAGTTCATCCTATTGAGAGACTCAGGTCTAAATCTAGTAATATTTGAACCTGGGATGTTGAAAACTGATATATTTACGATCCAGTTCATCCGTACGAGAGACACAGGTCTAACTCTAGTAATATTTGAACCCGGGATGTTGAAAACTGGTATATTTCTGATCCAATTCATCCGAACGAGAGATTCAGGTTTAAGTCTAGTAATATTTGAACCTGGGATGTTGAAAACTGATATATTTCCGATCCAGTTCATCCGAACGATAGATTTAGGTCTAAATCTAGTAATATTTGAACCTGTGATGATGAAAACTGATATATTTCTGATCTAGTTCATCCGAACAAGAGACTCAAGTCTAAATCTAGTAAAGATGGAACCCGGAATGTTGAAAACAGATATAATTCCGATCCAGTTCATCCGAACGAGAGACTCAAATCTAACTCTAGTAATATTTGAACCCGGATCTTGAAAACTGATATATTTCTGATCCACTTCATCATATTGAGAGACTCAGGTCTAACTCTAGTAATATTTGAACCTGGGATGTAGAGAACTGATATATTTACGATCCAGTTCATCCGAACGAGAGACTACGGTCTAACTAGTAATATTTGAACCCGGGATGTTGAAAACTGACATATTTCTTATCTAGTTCATCTGAACAAGAGACTCAGGTCTAAATCTAGTAAAGATGGAACCCGGGACGTTGAAAACTAATATATTTCCGATCCATTTCATCCGAACGAGAGACTCATGTCTAACTCTAGTAATATTTGAAACCGGGATGTTGAAAACTGATATATTTCTGATGCAGTTCATCCGAACGAGAACCTCAAGTCTAAATCTAGTAATATTTGAACTTGGGATGTTGAAAACTGATATATTTCCGGTCCAGTACATCTGAACGAGAGACTCAGGTCTAACTTTAGTAATATTTGAACCCGTGATGTTGAAAACTGATATATTTCTGATCCAGTTCATCCTATTGAGAGACTCAGGTCTAACTCTAGTAATATTTGAACCTGGGATGTTGAAAACTGGTATATTTACGATCCAGTTCATCCGAACGAGAGACTCAGGTCTAACTCTAGTAATATTTGAACCCGGGATGTTGAAAACTGTTATATTTCTTATCTAGTTCATAAGAACAAGAGACTCAGATCTAAATCTTGTAATATTTGAACTTGGGATGTTGAAAACTGATATATTTCCGGTCCAGTTCATCCGAACGAGAGACTCAGGTCTAACTTTAGTAATATTTGAACCCGTGATGTTGAAAACTGATATATTTCTGATCCAGTCCATCCTATTGAAAGACTCAGGTCTAACTCTAGTAATATTTGAACCCGGAACGTTGAAAACTAATATATTTCCGATCCAGTTCATCCGAACGAGAGACTCAGGTCTAACTCTAGTAATATTTGAACCCGGGATGTTGAAAATTGATATATTTCTGATGCAGTTCATCCGAACGAGAAACTCAGGTCTAAATCTAGTAATATTTGAACCCGGGATGTTGAAAACTGATATATTTCCGGTCCAGTTCATCCGAACGCGAGACTCAGGTCTAACTTTAGTAAAATTTGAACCCATGATGTTGAAAACTGATATATTTCTGATCAAGTTCATCCTATTGAGAGACTCAGGTCTAACTCTAGTAATATTTGAACCCGGGACGTTGAAAACTAATATATTTCCGATCCAGTTCATCGGAACGAGAGACTCAGGTCTAACTCTAGTAATATTTGAACCCGAGATGTCGAAAACTGATATATTTCCGATCCAGATCATCCGAACGAGAGACTCAGGTCTAACTCTAGTAATATTTGAACCCGGGATGTTGAAAATTAATATATTTTTGATCCAGTTCATCCTAATGAGAGACTCGGGTCTAACTCTAGTAATATTTGAACCCGGGATATTGAAAACTAATATAATTCCGATCCAGTTCATCCGAACGAGACACTCAGGTCTAACTCTAGTAATATTTGAACCCGGGATGTTGAAAACTGATATATTTCTGATCCAGTTCATCCTATTGAGAGACTCAGGTCTAACTCTAGTAATATTTGAACCTGGGATCTTGAAAACTGATATATTTACGATCCAGTTCATCCGAACGAGAGACTTAGGTCTAATTAGTAATATTTGAATCCGGGATGTTGAAAACTGACGTATTTCTGATCTAGTTCATCCGAACAAGAGACTCAGGTCTAAATCTAGTAAAGATGGAACCCGAGATGTTGAAAACTGATATGTTTCCGATCTAGTTCATCCGAACGAGAGACTCAGGTCTAACTCTAGTAATATTTGAACCCGGGATGTTGATAACTGATATATTTCTGATCCAGTTAATCCTAACGAGAGACTCGGGTCTAACTCTAGTAATATTTGAACCTGGGATGTCGAAAACTGATACATTTTCGATCCAGTTCATCCGAACGAGAGACTCAGGTCTAAATCTAGTAATTTTTGAACCCGGGATATTGAAAACTGATATATTTTTGATCCAGTTCATCCTAATGAGAGACTCAGGTCTAACTCTAGTAATCTTTGAACCCGTGATGTTGAAAACTGATATATTTCCGATCCATTTCATCCGAACGAGAGACTCAGGTCTAACTCTAGTAATATCTGAACCCGGGATGTTGAAAACTGATATATTTCTGATCCAGTTCATCCTAATGAGAGACTCAGGTCTAACTCTAGTAATATTTAAACCTGGGATGTTGAATATTGATATATTTCTGATCCAGTTCATCTGAACGAGAGACTCAGGTCTAAATCTAGTAATCTTTGAACCTGAGATGTTGAAAACTGATATATTTCCGGTCCAGTTCATCCGAACGAGAGACTCAGGTCTAACTGTATTTCAGGGAACCAATAGTACTAGTTTGTGTAATGCATGACTACTTTAGTGTGCCCACTAATTATGCCCAATAACCTATATTACAATTGTGGATCTAAGGTTACTTCCTTTAATTTATAAGTTTGGACTTTGATGATTTTTGACTCATACTTGCTACTGGTGCTGGGTGTACGGACAGTAGTTACTGGCTTTAGATGAACAAGAGCATTACTTTAGTGTGTTAATCTTTTTTATTACCTCATTTGCCTCTTTGTGGTGGATAAGTTTTATATAATCTTTAATATTGTTGGATGAAAATTTCATTAACAAGTATCAGTCTGATGGCCACTCAGGGTCCAATGGAAACAATAGTTACCATTGACATGTCAGTTATATGCTAGTAGTTGTATCCTTATTGGCTCTTAAAATTTTCTCTGGCGCTTATATCTTTCATTTTGGTTTTTAATTTTTGTTTGAATTACAGGCGTATCGTATCTTGAAAAGGAAGAAGTGCGAGTTCTATCAAGGAAGCTGTCAACTGTCTTTTAATTTTGGTAGTGTAGTTACCTCGCTTTCTTTCAGATTAAGGTGCTATTTTGGATGACATGTCAAAATTAATCCATTTTGGAAATTATATATCTTGTTTGTCTCATATCATTTCTTACGAACAGGACCAAATGATCCATGCTGGTTTTGCCCTGCTGGTGGACCTCCTGATCTTCTTGGCACTCTGTGAGTAAATTCTCCCCTCCAGATTTATTATTAAACAACATGATTACTTGAGAAATATAGATTCTAATGTCAAGCATTTCTTTGAAATAGTGGAATTCCACCAGGTGCACAGTTTGACTCTTACGGTCCTCCCACTACACCATTTTAAGGGATTCGTAACCTAGATTTGCAACGGCACTAGTGCCGTTGCGAAATTTCTGTTGCTAATCCCCGTCGCTAATTTTTCACAACGTCTTGAATTTGTTGCAAATTTTGCAACCTCAGTCAAACTTTGGTCAAGCCTTCTTCTTCTTTTCCACCCTTAATCCCAATCTAGCTATATCCTACCTTTAATCGATTTCGGTCTTCATTCTTTCTCTGCCAAAAGCAAAGATTCAGTCTCTCCTCTCCTCATCTCCATCTCCATCTCCATCTTGATCTGCTCAGCTGATCTCCTTATTCTCTTCTCAATCTCTATCATCAGTATCGTGCTCTTACTAACAATACCGTGTTCTTATTATTGTTAGGTTTTGATTTTTTTCTGATTCATCTTGTTTGTTTGAAGTGACGAAGAAAACCTAAACCCAAAACACGGTATCTCTTCAAACATCATCATAAATGGATGACGATGATCAAGATGATTAGAGTGATATTGGGTAAATCTCTATTTTTCATTCTTTTTTTATCGATTAATTTTCTCCAAAGTTTTCAATTAGGTTCCCAATTTTCTGTAATTTTGAGATTTTCGAATTGTTTTTTGAACTCACAAATAAAAGGAAGATGATACTTCTGATGGTATAAGGTGTTGAGAAAAGGGTATAAATCTTATCTTTGATCTCTTGATTAATTATGTTAATCTTTTCAATTAGGGTTTGTTGTTGTTATGCTGGTGGAATTAAAGGATTAGTTGTTGTTTGTTCAATTTGAAGTTATGTAGAGAATTACAAGCTGGGTTCGGTCTAATTTTCCATTGTTTAGGGTTTCGATCAGATTCAGGCACTGAGATGAACAAAGAAGGTTTGGGAAATAGAATTGAATCTGCTGTGACTGATAGAGATAGTCAGGCAGAACTGAAATGAACCTAGTGGTACAAGAGATGCTATGTGAAATACAGGGAATGTTTGTGTTATGATGCAGAGAAGAACCAAGCTGCTACTGTTAATTCGAACAAGGATATGAAAATGGTGATACTGAGAATGGGTTTGCTGGAAGAGATTTGGAACAATGGTGGTGTTACACTGCAGTTAGTTAGAGATGGTGTTGCCAGAATCTGTTTGTGTTAAGATTAGAAGTTCATTTTTTATAAGGATTGATTTTGGTGGAGTTCTTGAGGTTGAGTGCAATGAGAATCTATTGAGCCAAGAGTTATGGAAAGTGATTTGAAGGTTGTTACTGCATATGGATTTAAGGGTTTGCAGAAGATGAAGTTATTACAAGAATCTGTTAATGTATTGATGATATTAATGAGTTGCTCAATGAGCACAATTCAACGAAAGTGCATCGAATATATTGGGCCTGTAAGTCTTAATCAATAGGCTCAATAAATTGATTAACTCACAGTTAAGGGTTTTAATTGCTTAACTCACAGTTCATTTGTTCTGATATTTCAGAAAGAGAGGGAAGTCTATGAAGTAATCGTAGAAGATAGAAATCTCATCTACAAACAAGGTGGAGAGTGTGTGGACACTGTTGAAGGTTACAAATGGATTTTTTCCTAAGAACATCGAGATGATTGTATGTTGGGAATAAGAAAAAGGGAAAGTTTCTGTGCTCGAGTTTTCTATCCGGTGGTGCTACAACAACGGCTGGAAGATTAGTGGATCATGATGGAGTTCTTGAGGTATGCACAGTTGCTGCATCTTTGCATTTGCAGAAATTTTCATAATCTCTTTGTGCCAAGTGATTTACCATTTGCTTCCCCTTGACTTTATGTAGGAAATTTGTCCATACAGCGGCCACTACCTCCCAACATAAAAAAATTTCAAATAATTCGTAATCTTCCTTGAGGAACATCATGTGGATCTCACCAATGTTAAGGTAATACTTGATGCCACATGATAGACACATTTTTGTGTCTAAATTGTACTCAATGTCTCTATTGTTAGTGCTCGATTTTTGTACTAATTTTGATGTTTGTGTGTTTTTAGGTGTTTTTGGAGAAATACACTTGCGTGGAAAAAGTTGCTCAAAAAGTGCTATTTGGACTCCCGGAGAAAAGTACTAAAGGAACCCTCAATTTGGATAAGGGGCACCTCAGTTGGGCACCTGCTATTCGCACACCCAGTTTGGTTAGGGGGACACCATCTTCAATATTTCAGAAATTCGTTTTGGCGGGAAAATTTTATTTTCAACTGTCAGATTTCAATCAAGGATTTGGAGGTGTTATAGGGAGATTAAATGGATGAAAATTTATGGGATTTTTCCTGGGACATATAAAAAGCTATTACAAGTGTTTTGGTCTATCAAATTTGGCTGAAAAATGCGTGAGAAGAAATCAGGGCAGCACGTGCATGAGAGGGACAATTCACGGGATTACATGAGTTTTGGAGAATTTAAACGTGTTCTGCTCATGTATGATGACTCTAGCAACAGTTTGGACCTTGAAAAAGATAAATGAGGAGATTTTGCAACTGTAGAAATGTGTGAGAAGCTAAATCAGGGAAGAAAATATTCCCAAAATATTTTCTTTATTGCCCGAGTTCAATGAAGAATATTGAGAATCATGGCGTGATTAAATGAGTCTAAGGAGTATAAATAGGTGGATGGGATCATAGAGAAGGGGGGTCGAGAGTCTGGGGGGCTAAGGAGAGCCAGAGAAGAAGAAACTCTAGTTTTCCCAAACTCGGTTTCTGCTGCTGCCGCTGCTGCTGATGAACACGAAGAACGGACCTGCAGAGACAGTTGTTTTTTAATAGTGTCAACGACTCACAGCCGTGGGTCGTACATCAGAGGAAGACTTATTTTCCAGCGTTTGCGACACAGAGCCGTGGGTCTTAGAACAACAGTATCAGTGACACATATTGTGGGTCGTAGTTCTCTGGTTTGTAACAAATATAATTGTTACAAACCCGGTTTTGAATTATTTCTCCATTTTCATCATTTGTAAACACCCTTTCATAAATAATAATGATTTTCTAGCGTGTTTCCAACATGATGAGCAGCTAATTCTCCCACAACCAAGGCAATGAGGAAGCTATTTACGCATGAATAATTGGTAACTATTTTATTTTCTCTAATATTTAATTATAATTCACTCAATCACTGCTTTTGCAGAGTTTTAAATTGTTTGCGTAATTTTCCTAATCAGTTGTGATTCAATTAAATAGGTTATGTTTTGTTTAGATAATCTATGCTTAAGGGATACAATTGATGTTTGAGAATTTGCTTGATTTTTAGTGAGTTAAGATATAAAGGACTTAAAAGATAATTAGAGTTTTGGATTATTTACCATCATTAATTCATGTGTAATAGTGGAATCAGTGTCTTGGTTATTTTCTATTACCTCTCGCCCACTTTGTTAATATTTTTGTATATAATTTTATTAAATCTTTAAATTTAATCTTCACAAGTCCGAGAGTTTGAACCTCATTACTACAACATCATCAAAAAAATATTAATCATTTTGGAAATAAAAAAAGAAACGTAATACAAAGACACACCCAAAGAAACGTAAGAAGAACAAATGAAAAAAACCTAAAAAATTCTACCTAAGCACAAATCCCCGGCAGCGGCGCCAAAATTTAAAGATTTAATAAAATTATATACAAAAATATTAACAAAGTGGGCGAGAGGTAAGAGAAAATAACCAAGACACTGATTCCACTATTACACATGAATTAATGATGGTAAATAATCCAAAACTCTAATTATCTTTTAATTCCTTTATATCTTAACTCACTAATAATCAAGCAAATTCTCAAACATCAATTGTATCCCTTAAGCATAGATTATCTAAGCAAAGCATAACCTATCTAATTGAATCACAACTGATTAGGAAAATTACGCAAACAATTTAAAACTCTGCAAAAGCAGTGATTGAGTGAATTATAATTAAATATTAGAGAAAATAAAATAGTTACCAATTACTCATGCGTAAATAGCTTCCTCATTGCCTTGGTTGTGGGAGAATTATCCGCTCATCATGTTGGAAACACGCTCAAAAATCATTATTATTGCTCAAAGGGTGTTTACAAATGATGAAAATGGAGAAATAATTCAAAACCGGGTTTGTAACAATTATATTTGTTACAAACCAGAGAACTACGACCCATAGTATGTGTCACTGATACTGTTGCTCTAAGACCCACGACTCTGTGTCGCAAACGCTGGAAAATAAGTCTGCCTCTGATGTACGACCCACGGCTGTGAGTCGTTGACACTGTTAAAAAAAGACTGTCTCTGCAGGTCCGTTCTTCGTGTTCATCATCAGCAGCAGCAGAAACCGAGTTTGGGAAAACTCGAGTTTCTTCTTCTCTGGCTCTCCTCAGCCCCCCAGAATCTCGACCCCCCTTCTCTATGATCCCATCCACCTATTAATACTCCTTAGACTCATTTAATCACGCCATGATTCTCAATATTCTTCATTGAACTCGGGCAATAAAGAAAATATTTTGGGAATATTTTCTTCCCTGATTTAGCTTCTCACACATTTCTACAGCTGCAAAATCTCCTCATTTATATTTTTCAAGGTCCACACTGTTTCTAGAGTCATCATACATGAGCAAAACACGTTTAAATTCTCCAAAACTCATGCAATCCCGTGAACTGTCCCTCTCATGCACGTGCTGCCCTGATTTCTTCTCACGGATTTTTCAGCCAAATTTGATAGACCAAAACACTTGTAATAGCTTTGTATATGTCCCAAGAACAATCCCATAATTTTTCATCCATTTAGTCTCCCTATAACAGCTCCAAATCCTTGATTGAAATCTGACAGTTGGGAATAAAATTTTCCCGCCAAAACGAATTTCTGAAATGTTGAAGATGGTGTCCCCCTAAAAAAACTGGGGGTGCGAATAGCAGGTGCCCAACTGAGGAGCCCCTTATCCAAATTGAGGGTGCCTTTAGTACTTTTCTCCGGGAGTCCAAATAGCACTTTTTGAGCAACCTTTTCCACACAAATGTATTTCTCCAAAAACATCTACAAACACAGAAAGCATCAAAATTAGTACAAAAATCGAGCACTAACAATAAAGACATTGAGTACAATTTATACATAAAAATGTGTCTATCAAATACCCCCAAACTTATTATTTGCTAGTCCTCGAGCAAAATGAATAAAAAATAAAACCGAGTTAATCTCGGGAGGGTTTACCAGAGGTGTATCCACAAAACCATTACTTCTAATTGGTTACAAGTATCCAAAGAGCTATGAGGACATACATATTCTCAACCTATCTCCAAGTAACTAGAATGCCAGAGAAATTAAAGGTGTCAGCTCTAAAGCTGACTGAAGAAAAGGGGAGATACATCCGCAACACTGCTAGATAAAGAGATATCCGCTACACAGCTAGATAAACATTGTAAGATGCATCCGCTGCTTTACAGCTGGATAAGATTAGGAGAGAGATAAAGATGAGAGGGACATCTGCTACACAGATGGACTAATTACGTGTGATGAGTTAAACCAGTGCTAGAAAGATCTTGTGCCAGATTGAAAGCGAACTAACAAAGCAACCAAATGTATCTTTTTTTTCGACTCTGTCATAGTGCTCAGTAGAAAGAACGTCTTCTTCGGTCTTCAACTGTTGATGATAAACTATCGAACCTCATAGAACCTTGACAATTAACTCTTCTCTTCGATTTCTTGCTTGACTTATAAATTTCTACTTCCCTTTGGCCTTATTGAACAAAACGTAACGATGATTTTTTTCAAATTTTTTTTTTTTTTTTTGGAAACAAAAATTACAAGACAACAATTTACATGGCCATGAGAGAAGGACTTCTAAAACTTGGATCTTCCCAACTTGTGATGGCTTGGTATCATGGATTCTAACAACTTTTATCATTTGCTCTTATAACTTCAACTTTGATTTTTGAATTATTCTTTTCTATTGTTGCTTCTAAACCTAAAACGTCTTCAACTTTCTTCATATATTTTGATGTCGCTCCGCTTGTTGATGATGATAAGTTTTTACTGAGAGAGAGTCGCAATCCAGTAACTAAGACTACATTGTGAGGTTGCTTTGTCTTTCTGGCATTTGTTGACCTACTTGCCTTTCCATCATGTATGGTTAGGTACATCACGGTTACCCTCTAAAAGGAACAAGTTCTCTCCTGAATTTCAAGGATCTCAATGTATTTTTCTCTAATGTGTCAAAAGGTTGTTTCGGTGAGAAACAGTATGTAAACTTATCTAACAGGATACCATGTGACGCTAGAAGTTTCAAAAGTGCAACTAAAAAGTTCTTCCCCACCCCCAAACTTAAATCTAACATTGTCCTCGATGTTCTAAAGATAAAATTAAAAGCATGAACAAGGAGAAACTGTTACCACTTGAAGAAAAAGAGTTAAGGAAAGATATTACCATGTTGCATGAGCATGGGTTACCTCCCAATAAGTGCTAAGTTTAAAGTCTTCAGCCAGACTTAGGAAAGGATTAGTCAACTCGAACCGTATAACAGTAGCCGGAATAACTGTGGGTCTTCAAAACCAAATAGAGCTGACCAAAGGAAACTGCAGTAAACCAAGAAAATGAACAAGACTGGCATGCCCTTACCTAGTTTCCTGATTAAGACAACTACGTCTAATTATGGTTCAGGTTCAGGTTCTATAAAAGGGTCTAAATATATTTCTTTAGGCTGCAACTCCTCAAAAGTGAGATCCGAATTATTAGGTCCTAGAGTCTGTAAAAACTCAAATAAAAATTTAGAAGCACATAATAATAACCTAAATAATTGAGGATCCTCTAAGTCAATCAGGTTTGACTTACAAAATTGACCACAGTGAGGGTAGTAGTCATTCTTCAGAAAATGTGTTGATTCTAATTTCCTAAAGCATTTAGGTTTAGTCTCACAACTAAATATTCGACACATTTGAAATATAAACGTTCCCACATTTGGAAGAGAACTATTTGGTGGGAAAAAAAAGTCAATAAGGGTATCATAGCCTGGGAAAACCACATCAACCAGAGGATGGGTTTATAATGAGTGAACTTCTTTATGGACATTATTAGGTTCGGGAAAACGTGTACGGAGATAATCTTGTACGATGGTTGAGGCACAAATGTCAATCCCTACACGAGGGAACTTTCTAAGAGTTAAAGGTAAAGCACAGGGAGAATGATAATCACCCCCAAACTTAGAGTTTTGTGTGTCTCTAGGTAGACTAACTACAATTTCCCTAATTTCTAGATCATCAGAATCCTGAAAATGGTCGATTGCTTCTGTTAGGTTATACTCAGGTGATGCATCCTCACTCATATTTAAAAGCTCTACGAGTTCATCTTCTTCGTCTAAGACTATTTTTTCTAAATCACTAGACTCTAAAACATTATTCTCAGAATAAACTCGTTCCTCTAAATCATTATCGGCTTTGTAAACAGGAAATACTACATCGTCTAAAACGAGGGTATCTCTAGTCAAATCCTCCTCCTTTTGAATAGGTGAATAATTATTAAAATTATTTCGATTTGAAATAGGAATAATATTATCATTGTAAAGCTCAATTGGAGTATCCATTTCCTGATCACTATTCCTACATAAGTATGATTCTCCATCAACACTATCCTCATCATAATAACATGAAAAAGATCGAATCTCATCAAAACAAGTAGTGCTACCAATTCTAACCTTGTTATCTTGATTATGTAAATAACTATCTTCATTCTCAAGGGTATTATTGGATACACGATATTGGAAATTCAAGTAATTTCGAGCAATTCTTTCGTTCGTCTCAGCTATCCGCTTGAGGTGGTATTCTAAAGAAAGTTCACTCATTATTCTAGTTCTTTCGTCTATAATTATACTATTCATCTCAGCTAACTTACGCGTCGACTCAGCTAACTTCCTGAGGTACTCTTCTAAAGGAGGATTAGGAACAGAGGGATCATAAAAAGGACTATTTTTCAATAGTTTGAGTGTATCCTCTAGAGACGAAGAACTAGTACTATAATCTTCTTGCTCGTAAGACTGATGCATGTGTGGATAGTAATTGGGCTCACCAGGGTATGACCCATATCCTTCCAAAGGATGGCATTCCCAACCACTATTCCCAACATGGTCATAAAAAGGATGATGTCCATATTCAAATTCAAGTCGATAATCATTGTATTGTCTTCTATCATACCATTTCGACATTCTTAATTGCAAGGGAATTCTACACAATCACAAACAAGGCTGACTCGACCAAATCAAACCTATAAAATCTAGCAAACAACAAGCATGATGGCTCCACTTAGATTGTTTCTAGACCAGCTTCTAATCTTTCGAAAAAGAATTCGTTACAATCTGAGCAAACCTCTCTGGAATCAATCCGAGTTTAAGTAAGTTGAATTGAGACGAGGGAAGCTGCGAGGATCTTTGATACCCAAGGTCTCACCGGTATTATAAGGCGGCGCAGTCACGCATTCAACTCGCAGAAACCATCATGAACTTCAAAGTATGCTCAAAAGAGTAACCAATATTTTTCGAACGACTTTCCTATTAAGCTCGTTACCCTATAGGTCTCGTTCTAGTCAAAATTTTAAGCTTAGGTTCGCGTTTGGTTTCGTTTTCCTAAGGCGGGCAAGAAGGAAACGGTGATGAAATCCTCAGCATATATTCACCTTAAGGCATACAATAAACCCGCTGACAGGGGATTCGCGGGTGTTTCGAAAGCTTACCTCCCGTACCAGACGGGCGCAGAACCACTGAAGTCGACTCGGGCCACGACTCCTATGTCATGTGCGAACCCGAGGGGCCGAGACGATATTGTAATCGTCGTCCTTCCCTGCAAACAGTTTTATATTTAATGCACCCTTCCTTAGGGTTTAAAAAAAAAATAATTGTCCAAGTCCAAAGTCCAAATAAAGTGCAAAAGAAAAGAAATAAAAAAAAATAATTACAAAAAATGGAAGGTCTCTACAAAAATAAATAAATAAATAAATTCTCTCTTTTTTTTTTAATTTTTCTTTCGCTCTTT
>NC_039366.1:15549773-15569558 GCF_003573695.1 Papaver somniferum
TTTTTTGCTTTGTCTTTTTTCTTCTCTTTTGGTTTTAAGCTTTGATTCCAAGTCTTTAGTATCCAACTTCAAACCTATAATACAAAGACACACCCAAAGAAACGTAAAAAGAACAAATGAAAAAAACCCTAAAAATTCTACCTAAGCACAAATCCGCGTCGGCGGCGCCAAAATGATTAATATTTTTTTTAATGATGTTGTAGTAATAATGAGGTTCAAACTCTTGGACTTTTGAAGATTACCACAGTCCTTATTAACCCAGATGATTCCCTTAAAAGCTAATTTAATCTCCCTTTCGAACCATATGAACACTTTCTATATCTATTAAGCATGAATCAAATGACTTACATTATTCATATTGTCTTCCCAGAGATGTGCAAATGATGAAGACTGCCCATCATCATTCAGAGTTACCGACAGTGAAGTGGATAGTAAGGCGGAAGTTACAGAGGGTTCATCATTCAAACTCACAGTTTATATTGGCTGTGTATGAACGCTTTGGGGATCATTATGTCTCATGTGGTTCATGTTGGATGCAGGGAGTAGTGCAGATTTGAGATATTTTCCCTCAGGTATCTGATGAATGTAGATAAGTGAACCTGAACTGTAGCCGTGTTTGTAATTGTAGCCAAGAAGAAGTGAAAATCAAATTGAGGAAGGGATTAATCAAGAATCCCAATGAACAAAAAGTCAGGGTATGTCTATTTCTTTGTCCCACCAAACAAATTTCACTGAATTCTTCTATATTTACAATTGGTTTATGTTCCTTATCTCCATTCAGTAGATACACCAATTGTGGCCGCAACAGATGAACCAACCTTACAGCCGCACAATTTAGTCATGATTTTATTGTTCTTTTCCTGCTTTGATTTTTAGAACTACAAGCTACATCTTGCTCCCAGTCTAACAATCTGTTTCACTAATGGAGTTTGGTATTGTATAATACATAGAACATGAAACAGGATACTTTTGTATTCATAGGAAAAATTGATATGAAGAAATGCATTTTATTAGCTGGTGGCATCCAATATGCACAACATTTTTTTTGTATCATTGTGATATCATTGCTTCGCAACTTGCTGGGAGAAGTTTGGTTATCATTGTGTTTTTATTTTTCTTCTACTTCTTTGTTAGTTCTTATTTTTCTTCCTCCTTTTCAACAACACCCAACAATTAACATGTTTTTCCACAAAATTTCTAATTGATTTCTAATAACACTATTACTATCAATTTTTATTTGGATTTGAAAATGAAAATTTCTTATTACACAGCTCATTGATTTGTATGTGTACTTTGTAGGTTTTTGTTTTTTCGAGATCGATTTGGACTTTGGAGTATGGATTGATTATGTGTGTAATTGCAGGAAAACCCAAAATACACCAAGGATCAATCCTAAATCTAGGTCACAAACATTTTTCATGTTCACAAGTATAGGATGAAAGTATATGTGTATGCTGGTAAAAGTATCAAGACTCAAGAGATTTTGCGTGGTTTGGTGCTAAAACCTACATCCATGGGGGTGATTTCACTATGTATGATGATGAGTACAAGTTCACGGTGTAATGCAAGCGTCGTTCAAGGTTCAAGGATTCTTCATTTGGTAGGTTTTAGATAATGTAATTCACTGAATTCATCTATATTTACAATTGGTTTTTGTTCCTTAGGCAGTTGAATTGTGGCTGGTTGATAAACCAATCCTTGCCATTGAGAATTCCTTAGGTGGAAGCATACATGGTAATTATGATTTACTCCTTCGACATACACTTCATATTGTTGGTGAAGAAGACCTGAAACACGTTATAAGTCATCCACAGGTTAGTCTCATTTCCTTCTATGCTCTTTCACGCATTTTATGTTGGGGTGTTATGAGTATGCTCTGAGAAGAGAGCAAACTAAGTGACCCTCCTTTTAATCTTCGGGCGAGAGCTTAGTGGTTAGTGGATTTTTGTCACCACAATACACAGCCGTAGAATTAGGTTTTATAAAGTTCAGCTTTGATTGTTTTCTTTGTTGCTCGAGCTATTCTCATTTCTCCTTACCCAAACATGGGTTTGCTTAGCCCCAATTGGAATTCCAAATATCACCATATTTCTGCCTATTTCGTATGTTTCTCAAGAGTTGAGGCTTTTGGGTCTTAAAAACTTATCTTCTTTGATTGCTTGTAGGCACTTGCAAAATGTGAAATTACACTTTGCAAGTCAGGTGTTGGCAGGGAAAGTGTAGATGATATCGCTGGTGCTGCTCAGGTGATTTATTAACACATTTAAATTTTTTTGAACCTCTACTGCATCTATACCATAGTAAAGTAATTTAAATTCTAGATATGTTGGACCATCATGTAGCCTCACACCAACTAAGAGATACTGGCGCAGTTGCAAGTGCTCGAGCTGCAGAAATATATGGGCTCAACATACTTGCAGAACGTATCCAGGTAAGATTTTTCCTAACTTTTTCTCTAACCTCCACAATTTCCAATCTTTCTCTCACCCATCAAACTTACATCGTTATCCATATATTATGGAAGATGTATTACGAGTATTATTCAATGAACAACCCAGCTTTATACGTCGTCTAATTGTGATTAGTACGTAACTGGTGACAAGATGAAGAGATATTAAGCAAGCCCTGAAAAAAGTTAGTATTTCTTTTCCATTTTAGCTAATAATTTATCTGGCTGAATCAAATAAAGAAATAATGTTTTCTTTCCAGACAAGCATTGTGTTTACGCTAGAAGAAGGTACTGGAGGTGACCAACGGTAGAATAAAGGTTGGAGATCAGAATGATGCTTTATGTTATGAGATCAAAAATGAAGGTTGGAGAACATAGCAGCAGCCATTAGGTCCCTTAGCAGCTGCAAGATTTGTAAGTTTATGTAGTATCTCCTTATAGTAATTTAAGTTAGAAGAACTTAGGAATTTCGTAACTTTCCTTGAACTGAACTTAGGAACCAAGTATGTTTAAGTATGTTTTTAATGTGTACACTAGTTTGTTGTGATACTTGGAATACATTTGTATCAAATACTCATACTTTTTATTAACATCAATTGAAGAATCCATTTTTCATAATATGATACAGTTTTGTATGTTGAATGAATGAATGACTGTGGAAATGATGAATTTGGGGAACTGGGTAACTGCAAGGGGAAATGTGGAGGGAAATGGATTGTGACCAGGTCAATGAAGACTTGACCTTTTTTTTATGTTGCAAAATATTAGCAACGTCTTTAATCTGATGCTAAATTAGAACCAGAACCAATAACATTTAGTTCCGGATAGGGGTATTCCTGTAATTCGAAACAACTTAGCAACGACAGATCTTTGTTGCGAATAAAAAGCCTACATGTATCTTTTAGTTTTTGGTGTTTCCTTTAAGCTTCTAAACTGGATTTTTTTTTCTGATGCAGAATTTCACAGGCGGCGCTTATTCTGTTGCAGTTGGATTTGTTTTACTGTTGCTGGCACCATTTTTAGGTGACTGTGCGCCATTTTAGGTAGCAGCTCAATGACAGTTGAAGTTTTGCTTGTTGTTTTGATCCTTCTATTTCAGGTAATTTTGTTCCTCAAATAGCTTTGATCATTTTTATGGGTTCTTATATTCCTTGTTGCTTGTGCATGCTGGTGAATGGATGGTTTTTTATTTTCTTGGCATTTCATTTTGCTGTCTACCACAAAAATGCTTGTCTTTGTGTATGTTTAGGAACTGGTTTGCTATATTTACTTTTTAGTTCTTTATCCTATGGGCGATGAAAAAGGGATTTTTTTTAACACAATGCTAGTCACATTTATGCGTTTTGTGTCATGTGCAACCTAAAAGTCACTACCAAACTGTGGATGCATCTGGAATTTTAATTTTAGAGTTGCATTTATCATTTGTTTTGAAACCAGGTTTCAAAGTGAGTAAGATTTCCGAATGTTTTAAATTCCCTTATGATTCCTTTAGAAATATCATTACTAAGGATAGGTTGGTGCACATACTGCACTAAATGATGATACATATTTAATTTTTGTGCATGAATTTTTTCGAGCATCTGAATTTAGAAAACACATGAGCACTTTGCTTTACATTACTTATTAAATAACTTATATTCTGCTTGTTATGTATTGTTCTACATCCATATCATGCTTTTCATACCGAACACATGATTTCTAATTATGCAAGCATTTAAATCTTTTGTGCAGTCTCTAAAATTGATACCTACTGGAAGGAAAAGTTCCTTCTACTTTGCAATGTACAGTTGCGTGGTAAGTAATTCTTTTTGTTACCATGTGATTGTAGAGTAGCGCTTCTCTCGCAGTTCCATTTATTTGAAAGACTTAATTGATCTTGTTACTTCTTTCTCTCAGATTGGAGTCGGATCTCTTGTTATGATCAACTGTCTAAGCTCGTTTTTTGGTATGATAACAAATCATATAGATTCATTTGCATATTTTTTTTCTCTTGCAAGCTACATTTGTATACATTGAGAAGTTCAGGTTGTGTTTTATTTGGGCGCAACTCACGAATGCTAGCTTTGAATTGTTTTTGGTTGAATTTCATGATGAATTGAACAATCCTTTCTTACTTTTTTTTTTGTAATGAAATGTGAATGGTAAAGTTCTGTAATGAATTTAGGAATGATAAAATTGTGGATAGTTTGCAGATTGAAAAATTTAAAACTGCATGCCTGTAAACTAGAAGCGCAGGTTTATGATGATGATATGTATTATTCAGGTCTATGATAATGACCTGGATTATCCATTTTTTTAGTTGTGATTAAACAATTGTCACAGGTTTAACAGTAATAACAATTGTAAAGAAAAAAACCACGTGTCATCATCTTAGTGTTGTTACAAATGAAAGTAACAGATTAATCGTTAAAAAATCCGTAACAAAAGTACGACACGTGCTCATTGAGTAATCGTTGTAAAACTAATGTCAACACTAATATATGTTACTTTATTCGTAAAAAACGGACACGTGTAGTTGGGACATTCGTTGCAAGGATTCAGTAACAATTATAACTGTTGTTTTATATGTGGCGTTTGAAAACACGTGTCACGCTCAGAATTGTGGTAGTTAGCAAGTAATGTTAAAACCGTTAAGTTATACGTGACAAATATACCATGTGTCGAAATTCTAAAATTAGACCAATTGTGGCTATTAATTATTGTAACGGCTTTGTATGTGACTGTATCTGGACAATGTCACAGATAAAACTGTTACAAACGCAATCACAATTATTTTGATACGGCCGTTTTTCAACAGGTTATAACCATTACAAATTTGATCAGTAACAGGTATGGCCTGTTAGAAAATCTTGGTTTTGGTGTAGTGTAAAGTTATTCAAATTCCAATTATCTCATAGATATAATTTTGATGCATCTGAAAATATTCAACCGGGTAAGTAGGTGTACCTGTTACATATACTTGCTTCCAGTTAGTGAGTTATTTTATCATGGTATATGTACTGGGTATGTATATCCATAAGAAAAAGAAGTTCAAGAGTCCACAAGACTTTTATGGTGTGCATATTAGGTATGCGTACCATCCTGAGTTCACGAGTACAATCAACGGATCTTTTTGGGTATGCATACATGGTATGTGTACCAAAATTCATTTCTGAACTATAGATACGCCAGTATGTGTACTGGGTACATCTACTGCGGCTCAGTACCTATAACAGTTGCGCCATTATGTAAGATGGTACGTGTACTATTATGTATCCATATTTATAGTATTTTTATATTTCTCTAATAATCAATTTGAAATATTCCCGGATTACATCAATGACACATATCACCGTTCCATGATATTTTCAGATGATTAACTTGAATCACGATTTAGGTCATAAACAATAAATTATTCTTAACCAAATTCATCAAGTATGAAATTTTTTTCTTAGGCTTAGTCATACATATTCCGAGAATAATTAACAGATAAAGCTGACTCGAAATTTTTGATGTGCATGTAAATCCAATTTAGTCATGCGACATAGTCTTATAGATATAAAGCTGAAAACTTTAGTAATAGGTGCCTCAATCTTAACTTATTTTTTATTGATGAAGTTCTCCAAAAGATTCGGTTGATCTCCGCCTTCAAACGGTAGAACATAGTGATGTATGGTACTCAACTACACACTTCTATCCTAATCCAAGACTTGACTAAATATAGACTAGAAATCAAGATATAGTTTTGATCAACTAAAATTTGACAACAAGCTTGAGATATCAACACTTTTAAGTTGGACCGAGCATTGCTCTAACACTTATATATATATCGAAAAACTAAATAAGGATACCTCTTGGATTTGGAAGGGTTTATAAGATGGTCATGAGGTTGTTAAGAAGTTTTCTGTTTGGATTGTTAGGTGTGGGACTAGAATTAATATTTGGTTAGATTGTTGAGTTACAAGTCTTACTATCCCTCCCGAGCCATCTTTTGGTCCATATAATCATATGATTTATTTATATTTTTGTTTGTGAGTTGTATGTTGCTAAAATCGAAATCTGGAATGAAGACCTTATCCTTTCTATTTTATCAACTGACAACGTTGAGAAAGTTCTTGCAATGAGGATGCCATCTACGTGTGTAATGATACTCTTCTACGGAAAACAGATAAGAGAGGTATGCTTTCTGTCAAGAGTTGCTACAATTCTCTTTGTAAATTTGATTATAACAATCCTACAATTCCTGTTAAGATATGAAATTTTCTTTGGGGTCTTAAGTTACACATATGATTAAACTTTTTATATGGAAGTGTCTTGATGATATTCTCCCTACCAGGGATAAGATTTTTTGGTACAATCTATAAATAGATACCCATTGTAGTTTTTTTATGCTAGTATGGAATTTGGAGGCGATCTTTTCATTAATTTTCCCTATGCTAGATCAATGTGGTTATGCATTAACATTAATATAGATATCTTTCGGCCTCAATTTGGGAACCTTTTAACTTGGGTTATTAGTATGCTCAATTTTATAGGGAGTAATAATATAATTTCTCCAACATTGTTTTCTTAGGATTGTGTTTACATGTGTATGATTGCTCTTTGGTATTTGTGGAAATCCAGGTGCAACCTTATATTTCAAGAAATGAAATCAAACATACATGATATTGTTGTGAAAATTCTTAACATGACTTCTCATTGTAATTCTATTGTTGTGAATGGTAGAGATAATGAAAACTCTTCCACAGTTGGATACCTCTAATTCAAGATTTCTTTTAAATAAACGTGGATGATTCTAAGATTGAAATGTCAGGGATAATCATTAGTCCAGTGGCGGAGCCAGAAAAAAATTCTAGGGGTGCTAAAATTCATCTGTAAAAATGTAGGGACTTTTAATGGGCTAAAATACTATTATTGGTGGTCTAAATATAAAAAAATAGGTAAAACAAAGAGTTTTTATGTTGTTTTTGAGAATTTAGGGGGGCTAGAGCCAGGGTTAGTCAACCCTTGGCTCCGCCCCTGTCATTAGAAATTCTCCAGGTTATTATATTGGGGCAAAAATGAATATTATGGTGGAGTACTGAATGTTACATGTGGAGCTGAATGACTTAGAGTGTTGGGCAAAGAAAGAAGCAGTAAAATGGATGTTGAACTTGGGATTGGAGAAAGTTGTTCTTGAGTCATAGTGTGAGTTAGTAGTCAAGTAAGTTGATGAGATTAACCGTAGTGTTCAATTCTGGGTTCAATTTAGACATTAACTAATAATAGGTAGTTAACAATTTTGGTACTGTAAGTAAGTTTGTGGACAAACTTGCCAATAGTCCTGCTCATTCTCTGGCTAGAGATGAGAAAAATAATTTTTGAATTTTATGATAACTTTCCGCAGGACATTAAACTGCTATATTTGTTTACCAACACCTGCTCACCGTAGTGCATATCTTTAGAGCATCTTCAATAGCAGGTGTTAAAAATCCTACGTGGATTTTTTTAAAGACCCTTATTTATGAGGATTTGCACATATATTAAATACATGACCATATGACTAATAAACCATCTCCAATAATATAGAGATTTGACTGTTAGAAAATCTTATATGATGAAATCTTAACCGTTTAATTGCATTTTAATTAATTATTAAAAATAAAAAATATGACATGGAGGTCATTCCGAAGGTCAAGATAAAACTTTCTTCAAAACCTTCAAAATTAGTATTTCATCCCTTCTGTTTTGTAGGACCTACTGTTGGAGATGAACTTAGTTAGAATGAAGGTCTAAAATCCTACGTGTCGTTAAAAAATAAATCTTCCACCTTCTCTTGGAGATGCTCAAGTAAGAGCACAAAATTCTTCTCCTCAGTATAAGGAATGATCAATTTTTAACTTTAAATAATTGTTGGAAGGATATTTTTTTAAATAGACAGAAAATAATACACAAAATTGGTTAAATAGACCAAAATCAATAATTCCTACGTGAAAAAGACATGTAAAATTTGATACTGTTTAAATTGACAAAAATGTAAAAATAACCAGGATGTAAACAGTTTCATCTACCCATTTAAAAATATTTTTCTTATTTTTAATTTACATCAGGATGCATCCAGTTTCATCCTTGCTATTATTTTAAATTTAAGTCAGGATGAATCCAATTTCATTCTTATTATTTTTTTTGTGTCCATTTCATCCATATTAATTTTTACTCGTTCATTAGAACCATGGTTTAAAAATATTAGGACAATGAACCCAATTTTCAAAGGACTACCTGTACCACCGTCTGGACCCACTTAGTTGTAAGGACAGCTACCTTTATAAATAAAGAGCAATCTTCAAGCAAATCCAAAGATTTCTACTTTCCTTGACAGAAGGTCAAGGTTTCAGTCAAGGTATGTTGACGGACTGAGTCAAATGGGTGGTAGAGAATCGGGTGGAAATCACGTTCTAGCCCCTAAAAAGGTTAACTTAACCAAACCAGACAGAGAGTTAGGTAAATAAGCCATACCGAACCAACATTTTCCTCTCCAGTTTCCCCTCATTTTCTTCTTCTTTTTCGGTGAAAACCCTACCAGAGTTATGGAGTTTGATGGATGGGTGAAGTAAATTCGGTGATGAAGTAGATGTGTTGCTGCAGTTTTTCTATTTCAACACCAACATTCTATACTTGGCTTTTGTAGGATTCAATTTGATTTTTAACTTAGTTCTATGGGAATCGATGAGACTAACGAAGTTTAATTCAAAGGTATATACTGGTTTATAACTATGGTATTATTGGAAATCTTTGTTTTATCTTAACCACGGGAAGATTCAATTTAGAACACACAGATTATGAATTAACTCTTATTTGGATTCTAATGTTTCTGATATGGGATTATGGTTTCTAATCACTAAATTTATCTCTTTGGATCAATGTTTCATATGAAGATCACAATTGTTTGTCGGGGATTAACATGCATAACCATGAAATTGCACTTTAAGTGTTTGTTCAATCTCATGCACAATTATTTTTTTGCTTGGATTTTGTTTGGGTTTCAGGTATTTGATATGAATTGCACTTCATGTGTTTGTTAAACTCCTTCAGCAAAACTAATGTTCTACCTGTTTGTCCATGGTTTTTCATAAGATTAGTAAATTGCATATGAGCTCTATGTCAGACCACTTTGGTATTTATATCAAAGTATTTGTATTCCCTTTGGTATTCTACCTGGATCTTTACGTTATTCTATCAGTCCTAGTATTTGTATGCCAGCTTATAAATCCGTAACAATTGCTAACTCATTGCCAAACCAATCCTACAGGAGCACCCTGCATTAAGCAAGAGCGAAAGATCAAATATTTATTTGAGGGCTGATGAACTGCGAAAAGCTCTATGTCGCTGTCATGCAAAAAGTCCAAATCATCCGAGAACAATACAGATATCCAATTTGATTCATATGACCATCTGCATAAACTAATTTATACGACTATAAATCATCGTACCCAATTTATTTTATACTACCGTGCTAGTATGATACCCAATTTGTTTTATATGATCATTGTCAGTAGGATACCCAATTTATTTTGTATGATCATCTGAAACATGTTTTCTATTTATTTTATGGTGTCATTTGTTGTTTGGACAGTAGTTATAGTTTCAGCTTGGTTGGATTGGATTCTACTAAGAACCCATCTCCAGTCTTCGACTATACATTTGGAGGCCATGAACATTACAATTGCTAATGATGCAAAACTTCCGAGTTTTTATTTATAGATAGGGATGATACTCAACTTTGGATTTTTCATTTATAGATGGGATAGGTATGCTGCTCTGCTGGGTAGAGTAGAGAAGCTTATGTTAGAGACTGATTGAGGCATAATGAAATAGTGCCATCAAATTCAGAACATACTGAGTTTGAGTTGACATCCTTGAAAAGTTCATCCTGAAGATATGCACCCAGTGTGCTTTCCTCCAACCGAAGTACAAGAATATGTATCATGAGGAACTCACTAGTCGTCTTTCTCAGAACTCAGTGGCAACATTAAGGTATTGGAATTAGTAGAATATTTAAGCAGCTCATTTTTCATTGTGTTATGATGATGGTTCAGAACTATGTTTTCTTGTGACAACAATTGATTTGAATGACAAACTGAGTTAGTTTTCTTCTGTTTCTGTTCCATAACAATTAACGTATATGCATGCTTTTGACTGCTGTTTTGCTTTGGATGCATGATCCAGCAGTACAAATTGCAACAATATTAATTATCAAGGCCTGAACTGGGTATATTATTGGTCTCCAAGATGCAACTGAAGTGATATGTTCTCGCACACCAAGCCAGCTTCAAACGATATTTGGTGGTCATACTGAGTGGGACATTGAAATGCAAACAACCGGGGATCATCAAAAGGTCATCTCTCTCTCTCTCTCCCCCTCCCTCCCTCTCTCTCTCCCCCTCCCTCCCTCTCTCTCTCATAGTACAATGATACTTGACCACTATACTCTTCTCCATAAACCTATACCTATTTTTCTCTTGTGATATTTGCCTGCTAACAATTCACATTCACTGTGTTGAGAGTCCTAAAGATTTTAACTTTTAATGAAACAAATCACAGTTTATAGACACTTCTGCTTCGTAGTGGTAACTGGTGAGCGTACATTCTGTACACAGTAATAGACATGGTGTGTGAAATAAACACTTTATACAATTTTGATTCACCTCACTAAATCGATAATATCCAACTTTTGCGAGTATCAAAATTTTTGCTGAGCTACAATAGGTTTGGGTAATGCGTCAGTGCTAGCCTCGTTTTAGGGAAAGACATCCATAAAGTGTTCATCCTGAAGATACCTAGGGCAGGTTTTGTTTCATGGTGATAAAGAAATTTAGCTATGTTGTCATCCTCTGGTCTCTGAATTAGCAACCAGCTTAGGGAACCACCACATTTTTATTTCTCTTTGTTGTTTGACATCCTACCAAATTGCATGGGATGTCTTATCCAAACGGCTTGAAATTGTACTCACTGCCCGCCCACTTAAACCTCAGATCATGACTTGAATCCTCTTGGTTGTTTTTTCTCAACAGAGCCCACATTCCCATGTCCAATGGAACTGCATCTTGCCAACTCCTAATTTTTAGTGAAATGTGTTTCAAGCTCAACTTTTTTTTTTTTTTTTTTTTTTTTTTTTTTTTCAGTTTTTGTGGTTTGTTTTGAATGCCAGAATAAAATCTCACATTGACTTCAGAAGTTGTTATCCACGTTTTTTCTTTCTTTCTTTCTTTCTTAGAATGTACTGTGCTGTGAACTTATGTGGTTTCATATTTCCAGAATTTGGACATTATCAATATCTTTCCCCGTCGGATGCAACCCAACGCCAACAATAGGTATTGTATGAGAAGTCTGTAGGATCTCATCATTCATGACAATCACCAGAACAATATAATCATGTGGACCGACAGTGAAGAACGGGTCTTGTTTGAGAAATGGTTCATGAAGGTTTCTACGGGTCTTGTTTGAGAAATGGTTCATGAAGGTTTCTATGATAAAAAGTTTACACTACTGTAGAGTTTTAAAATGCTACCAACCGAAGCTGCCAATAGACTGATAGGCTAATTAAGAAAACTCATCTATTAGCAAGCATTTACCACCGAGATGTTTACTTTTATATTATATACTAAAGCCATTGTTTTTTTTGGAGCATCAATGTGATTGTTTGCTATAATGTGATTGCTTTTGTTTTTATTTCCCGTATTTGGTCGTTCATTAGAAAATATTCTACGAAGTCGGACAACTTTAAACAATTGTCCCAAGTTCTCTTCTGTTTTTTTACCTTCCGGTGTTCGTTTGTCCAAGATCGCAATAACAAAGAACTGAGACATGGCTTCTCCATCAATTGCTAACTATAAGTTTTTATTTTATAGATGGGGATTGGTATGCTGCTCTATTGGTAGAGTAGAGAAGCTTATGTTAGAGACAAAATACACCTCTTCATCTATATATTACAAATCCATATCCATATACAATCCGGGTTCTCAAAGAAAACCAATTTCAAAACCCATATAAGTACTAACTGCGGTTGAATTTTTAACTATGATTGAGGGGCATAAGAGGCAGAAAAAACGAAACTTAACAAATACATACGGACAAACCTGTTTCGTCCGTCCATAGAGGAAAACTGATAACATGTCTGTTTATGAGGATTGACTGGAACATTGGGATTTGAACGACCCTGTCTATCATAAACGTTTTAGGTGATGCGTCTCTCTCGAGCTCTTGGCCATTATTTATGTGACATGAAACATTTTGCGAAACTAAGCTCCTCTCGGCCATTCATTTTTGTAGACATTTCACAAACAACTCGTGGTTTTACTAAGAGCATGGCGCATTCTTTTCTAACTTAGTTGGCTCATCTTCTGGAAGATATGTACTCTTCCGATAAATATAAGAGAGAGCAATAATTCTTTCCAAACATCATAGAAAACTTCAACAATTCAAATTTTGACCCCATTGGCAGAAAATCTTGCCTCTATAACAAGTCAACTAATTTCCGGTATCAACAGTTTATAAACGGTCCATGATCAACCATGTGTTCCATGGTACCTTATAAAAAGAAATGTGGATGGAACTGCAGGCATTTTCAGTAATGTGCTGTTGGTATCTACTGCAGTTCTTGCTGCTGACTTGCATCCCAGCGCCATATCGTCCCATCCTCACAGCAGCCAAGGATGATGCTGTCCAATTATTCATTTTCATTGAGGTCATCCGAAGAAAGAACTACTATTTACAACCGAATTTACTATTTGGAATTACCTTCCATTGAACGATGTAGCAGTTTGCCTAATTTCAACCTTGCTTTGAGGATGAGATAACCTGAAACAGCAAAAAGAGTTCCGTAGCAGAGATGAAATGAAATGAAAACATTGTGCTTGGAAGTACATCCAAGTTCATTATTCAGTTGTCATGAGTCATGACCCACTTTACTTCCCACGCAGGGTGAGCGAGCATTGAAGGGGAAAAAAAGTAGAACCTGGCTATGAGAACAGGTGGGCTAGATTGGAGCTCCCACACGAAGATTTCCCCTTCCCTATTACCTGTTAAACCAGAATATGAGATTTCTAGAAGATTGGCCAATGAAGCTTTGACCAGCCTGGATTAGCAGTTTCCCTTACCTATTGCAATTATATTGTAATGAAAGTCGCAAGAAAACTTGATAAACCATCTATCACACTCCGGAACAGGATACTTTTGAAGAATGTCAACTGTACTCTGGAAATTGAAACAAATATTCACAAATTATAAGGGCTGAAAATATGCATTTTGGCTCGCATGTTACATCCGTAATGTATCTTTCGGAATGACACAGTTTCTTATATGCATGAATAAGCTAAAGTAACAAAAGGAAATATTGCGAGTTCATGTACCAACCTCTCCAGGGCCTTGCTCCCACAAGACAATTACGTTGTCAACACTCTGTGTTGTGACACAAAATTCAGTGACAATAAATCATGGTGCTAAAGTTAATTTATCAAATCCCAGTTACACCACTCGAATAATGCTACAAGTTGAGGTCAGATGACTGATATAGTTGATGCAAAGCATGCAAAAGACATTTAGATATAACCGAATGGAGAACGCCACTGAAAGTAGATCACGGGCATCGACCAAGTAACATTACCTTTGATAAGACAAAATCACCAAGCCACCTAGTGCAGTCAACATAATTGGTATGCATGGTAAATACCTGGAAAATAAAAAGTCATCATACTGGAAACAAGAGTAAAACATAACTCAAAGATGAACGAAATTATGGCTTCTACTTACTGGGAATTGCAAATACTTTGTGGTAAACTTTGACGGAAGGTCTGTCCATGTAAATGACGGAAGGTCTGTCCATGCTAACAACAGTTACAGTTCAGTATGTCATTTAGTAGCCATAACACATATCTTCAACTTCACGATATGTCAAGAGCACAACTTGGACGGCTTACATAGTTGTTCAACAAGAAAGATTAAGAAAGATTAGACTAATACCTTTGATGGACCATATCTTAACGGTGTTATCCATGCCACTACTTACAATACGGTATATGTCCGAAGGATGGAAATCCTACAGCACACGAGTTCCAGTTATATATATATATGCAATATGCACCTAACTATGTCCACCCCACTACATATTATTAAACAAACATAAACGAAAGGAAAAGAAAAGGTCGCACCACACTCAAAACTTCGTCGCGATGACCGCCAGCTCCAGCCAAAATCAAAATGCAAACCCCAGTATGTATATTCCAAATACGTACAGAGTGATCCTGTTTAATTGACCAATTAAGTAACCATATATGCTAACCAAATAACAGAACGACCATATTTCTCATAGTTGGAAAATCTGAGCATTTTTTACTTTACTAGCAGATACCACAAGTGAAGGTTTCAATGCTTGCGTCCTGATCTCGTTTATGGAGTCTCCATGACCAACTAAACTCTGCAGATACACCACACTAGTATCAATTCCTGTTACCAATTCTCCATAACAGGAGTTTCTAATATCGCAACAACCAAGATTGGATACAGAAAAGGCATTAGGTCACAGATATCAAAAGATAAAACAAAATGGTGTCTGAGATACCTTATGTATTTTTTCACTACCAGCATCAATGACACGTATAATACCCTTGAGTCCACCAGCAACTAACAATGGATTCCCATCAATATTACAAGCCCAACTCAAAGTATAGAATGACTCTTCCTCCTGAACTATGCAATACATGACTAAACCAGACATGCATCAGATGGTTAAACTACCAGCTCGATAAAAAAAAAAAAAAAAAAAAATCTTTACTTACATCTTCATCAACATAAGACTGTAAAACAGTAATTACTCCTCCTTCAAGGCACTGGTAAACATTTACCTGGAAAAAGCTTAAAAGTCAAAATTTTAGGGACTTAAACCCGAAATTGTATGCATTGACCAAGATTATGATAATCATATTTACTGACCCGGTTTTGACCAACGGTACCAAAAACATTGAAGTAACGAGAATCCATAAAATTAAAGACGATTGAATATATTGGACTTTCCCCCTCTTGAATTCTGCTGGTAACTCTGTAATCTCTCTTTTTGGTCGAAATTAGCGTCAATGAACCTACTGCTCCTTCACAACCTAATTTTGTTGGTGGTGGTGTTGGTATCTTCGCCATTAGAGTTGCCCTAGTGCAACAACGGTTGACAATTTTTAGATGCAAATTCTCAGCTGATTTACGATCTGACAATTTTTTTCTTTCAAAGTTTAAGTTTCGGATGATATGAAAAAAAATAAAACACTATGACCTTCGAAGTTATTACGTTATACAATGGTTTCTTACCAAAAAGGGAAATTATTCTCGTAACCTGGTCATGAATCTAAATTCCAAAAACTAATCATTCGTTGCAAAATCAGGTAACCTGGTCATGAATCTAAATTCTAATGCAAAATCAGGTAACCTGGTCATGAATGTCGATACAAATTCTTGGGATAAAATGTTACTCCGTACTTAATAGTTTCTGTTTAATTTGACAACGATCTTAGAACCTGTAGAGGATCTTTGCTTTTATTAAGGCAGAATCAACAAAAATCCCATTTACAGTATTGTCCATAATCCACATTTGTTAACCTACTTCCTGTAATGAAGATTTGAAGACAAGGAGTTTTTTCTCCTTAATTAGTAAACAGTCGTTTAATCAACAAAACTAGTCATAAAAATCCAAGGTGACCAAACTTGTGGTACAAAAACCCCACCCAAATGTTAAGATCCATTAATACTCCATCTTAAACTAAATTGATACAAAAATCCCAAATTTTAAAAAATTGATACAAAAACTCCAAATTTCAAAATTGGTTTCATCAAATTTTATAATGAAACCAAAAATTGGTTTCGTCAAAATCTATGAGGTTTCATCAAAATCTTTGAAATTTTTATGTTACTTTTATTTTTTTGGGGTTTTTGTATTACTATTATTTTGGCGGGTTTTTTTGTGGATGGATAGTGACACCTTTGGGGTTACTTTTAATCAAAAGACATTTCTATGTAAATGACTACTAGTGACTTTTTAGCGTACTACGGCAAAAGCCAGTGAGAGAAAGGCGCTTTTTACCCTCGTATGTGTAAGGGAACTGGTGGGAAAGCGCTAGTGCAGAACCGTATTAGTATTTAGTGTATCATTCGAAGCCAACAACTCTGAGACGGAAGACGCCTCATACTAGAAACTCAAGTCGGCAAGGAAGGTTTGTCTATGTTGCTCACTCTCAGTTTGGTCCTATGAAAGCGCAGACTGGTTTCGATCTAATGGATGGAGGTTCCGGTGTATAGAAAGAACCTCACCATGATCCAGAATCAAAAAAATAAGAATTTTTGACATTTCACCGTACCGATGTACTTCTAGTTCTAGCATTCTGATTGTTCTTGCCGATTGCCCAACATTATAATTCATTGGTTTTAAAATTAATTCAAAAGATTCACCAATCCTTAAAATCTTCTGCGTTTGATCAATATTATTAGGTTGACCTTACAAAATAGATAAAAATGTATAAATAATAATTTACAAGATAAAAGAAGAAAAACAACCAGCTGAAAAAATGTCTAAAAAGTTTCTTCATCAACTACAGAGGTCACAAACAGTAATGCTAATGTTCTTCTTAATCTTCTTCTTTTGTTATTCTAATGGTTAAACTATTTCCTCAGATGCTGCTGGTTTTGATGAACAAGAAGGGAAGTTGATTGAAACAAAAGATATCCTAAAAGAATTCCATAAGAAACAAACTTGGGGATTTTATTGAAATTTGATGTAGCTACTATTTTTATTTATTTTTTGAGAAAGAAGTTTATATTAGAAGAGCATGTATGGATGTACCTCCATCTGAACTGTACGCAAACCACTGCCTTTGGAAAATTTCATAGCGTCTGACTTTTGAACGTTAAATGTTTTTACCATTCTACTTAAAAAATTTCGGTGAGGCAACGATGTGGTCGGGTTACATACTTCAAGTATCTGGCCCTTTTTTATTTTACCATTCTATTCATACATTATACATCGTCTACGTTTATAAGGCTGTATTACTAGGTTTTCCTTATCTAAATCAGAGCGAAGTATATACATTAATAACTTGGAAAAGAAATTATTAATCAAAAGAAAAGATGTCAAAGCATTTTCTTGTTCAACCGCATAGGTTACAAACCGTGTTCCTATTTGTCTTCTTAATCTTCTTCATTAGTTGTTCAACTATATCATCAGAAGAACACGCTCTTGATAAACAAGTAGGAAAGTTAAGATTTGTGATGCATCATCAAACACATGTACCACCATATGGACCATCTGAATGAATAAATCATCCATCTCGTTTAGAACAAGGAGAAAAGTTGAGGTTTGTGATGCATCCTAAATGTAGAAAATCTGATATCAAAAACTTAATGAAAGAACACAAAAACTAAACTCAAACAAAATTCTCTTAATTGATGTGTTTCGACTCATGGCTCAACAACCTATTTATATGACTGACAAACTTGACTCTCAAGTAAAAAGACTTTCCTAACATAATCAAACTCTAACAAAGAAACTTCTAGACAATTCTCACGTAAACAAACTCTTAAAACCAGTAATACTTGCAAACCAAGTAAACTTTTAAATATCGTACCACCGTATCAACAATACTTGTTCATCCATTCACATGTCAACTGTACCATTTGATCCAACCTCATTCTGTCAACTCTCATAGTTGATCCATACTACTTGTATCAACAATACTTGTTGATCCCTTTTGTCTTCTTCATAGTATCTTGGTTTATTCTTCAACATCCTCCCTTAAACCAAGATACTCTTTGATAATCATTCCTAGCTTTCCACGCAAGTAAATGAATGTGTTTACTTCTCCCATGAAGCACATGATTCTTAGTTAGTGAAATTGTCGACTTATTATCACAAACTATTGTTGTTGGTGTTGTTTGTTCTTGAAACAATGATTTCAGCATCATTCTTAACCATACATCCTAAGTAGCACAGTTGCTAGCAGCTATATACTCAGCTTCTGTTGTAGATAACGCATCAACTTGTTGCTTCTTAGATGACCAAGAGAAAAAACCAAATCCCAACTGAAATCCATAACCTGATGTACTTCTTCTTCCTTATGTATCCCCAGCCCAATCACTATCAGTAAAACCAACCAACTTTGGATCTTCTGATACGGTATAGAAGATTCCCATGCTTGTTGTTCCTTTTACATACTTCAGAATACGTTTTGCAGTTTGTAAATGTGATTGTCTAGGAGATTCCATGAACCTACTAACCAACCCAACTGCATACATGATATCAGGTCTTGTAGCAGTCAAATATCTCAAACATCCAACAAGACCTTTAAATTCTGTTGAATTCAGAAGCTCTCTTGATCCATATTTTTTTTTAATTTCAATCTCTCTTCTACTAGTGTTAGAATTGGATTACAATTATCCATCTTGAAACGCTTCAAAATTCATTCAACATACCTTTTTTGATTAATAAAAATTCCTCTTTCAGTTCGTTGTACTTCAATACCAAGAAAATATGACATCAAATGAAGATATATCATTTCAAACTCCTTCACCATGTCCTCCCTGAATTCATTAATCATCTCAGAACTATTTCCAGTAAATACGAGATCATCCACATAAAAACGTACTATAATATGATTGCCAAGAGTATCAACTTTCAAATATAGAGTATGCTCATGTGGACATCTTGTAAGAACATGGTATTCTACATCACCTAACAACAAGATATACACCTCAATAGAATGGTGTACCTGAAAGAAAGAACGGGACCATAATGGAGATGGCAAGAAGTATAAGAAGAACAAAATATTTACCAAAGAATTTCTGGGGTTATGCAGTTGATACAACAGTGTATCTACTTGTTGATGGTGGTTTTTAGCTTAGGTTTAAAATCGTAAAACCTTACATCTGGCATGACGTCACTATGACCACTAGTGCATTTATTGAATCATTCAACATGCCTACGTAAGAATTACCAGGGTACCTTTTTTTTTACATGTGTCATGTTCCATGGAAGAACCCTTAATATTGACCGACATCATCTTCATACATACCAAACCCTAATTCTCACGCCACCGTGCCAAAGACAAACCATGCCAGCCACGTCTCCGCGCCAAGGCATGCCAACCATGCCAGCCGCAACACCGTGCCAATAGCAAACCATGCCATCCACGGCTCCGAACCAAGGCATGCCAACTGCACCACCGTGCCAATGGCAAACCATGCCAGCCACGTCTCCGCGCCAAAGCATGCCAACCATGCCAGCCGCACCACCGTGCCAATGGCAAACCATGCCATCCACGTCTCCGCGCCAAGGCATGCCAACCATG
>NC_039366.1:15569762-15586796 GCF_003573695.1 Papaver somniferum
CATGCCAGCCGCACCACCATGCCAATGGCAAACCATGCTAGTCACGTCTCTGCGCTAAGGCATGCCAACCATGCCAGCCGCACAACCGTCCCAATGGCAAACCATGCCAGCCACGTCTCCGCTCCAAGGCATGCCATCCGCACCACCATACCAATGACAAACCATGTCATCCACGTCTCCGCCCCAAGGCATGCCAACCATGCCAGCCATGCCAGCCGCACCACCGTGCCACTGGCAAACCATGTAGCCACGTCTCCGCGCCAAGGCATGCCATCCGCACTACCGTGCCAATGGCAAACCATGACAGCCACGTCTCCGCGCCAAGGCATGCCAACCATGACAGCCGCACCGCCGTGCCAATGGCAAACCATGCCAGTCATGCCTCCATGGCAAAGCCATGCCGGACCTAAACCGTGTCGTTGGCTGCCAGACGAAGGGTTGCAACAATCAACAGCTTCCCTTCCATCTGAGATGCGGATCTCAGCCGTCCAATTTCTCCACCAAACGCATGGAAACTTTTGGCCCAAATCCAAACATCAAGGTTTTACCAAAACCCTAATTTTGGCCGCGCCTACACTATGTCAATGCCATGGCGGCCCTAAACCATGCCGCTGGCTGCCAAACGAGGGGTTACAACAATCAACGGCCACCCTTCCATCTGAGATGCGGATCTCAGCCGTCTAAGTTCGCCACCAAACGCATGGAAACTTGCATCCCAAAGCCAAACATCACGGTTTTACCAAAACCCTAATTTTGGCCACGCCTACACTATGCCAAAGCCATGCCGGCCCTAAACCATGCCGCTGGCTGCCAAACGGAGGGTTGCAACAATCAACGGCCACCCTTCCATCTGAGATGCGGATCTAGACCGTCCAAGTTTTCCACCCATGGCATGCCAACCATGCCAGCTGCAACACATGTGCCAATGGAATGCCGTGCAACCTTCCATACCAAGGCATGCCAACCACGCCACATGTGACAATGGAATGCCTTGCAGCATCTCCGCGCCAAGTCATGTCAACCATGTCGCATGTGCCAATGGCATGTCGTGCCAGCCACATCTCCGTGCCAGGGCATGTCAACCATGTCGCATGTGCCAATGGCATGCCGTGCCAGCCACATATCTGCGTCAAGGCATGCCAACCATGCTACATGTTCTAATGGAATGTCGTGCCACATCTCCGCGCCACGGCATGCCAACCATTGCAGCCGCACCTTTGTGCCAAAACCATGCCAGCCTTTCCTTCGTGCCGCTGGATGCCAAAACGAAGGGTTGCAACAATCAACGGCCATCCTTCCATAGGAGATACAGATCTTATCCTTCCAAGGTCACCAGCTAACGCGTGGGAACCTTTGGCCCAACGCCAAACCCTACTTTTGGCCGCGCCTAAATTATGTCAAAATCCTAGCTTGGTCACGCCTAAACTGTGTCAAATCCACGCCGCTGGCTACCAAACGAAGGGTTGCAATAATCAACGGCTACCCTTCCTATCAAAATGCAAAATCTCGACCGTCGAGGGTCACCACCGAGACGGAAAGTCTCCTAAGATCAATTTTCCAAACAACAACAACATGCTACACGTTTTCCATGAAAACACTCGAGACATCAACACATGTCACAAACTGGGGATGCTCTTTGGGGTATTGGTTTGACGGTTTACATCGTGCGGCGTACATTATGCCCGTTACAAGAAAGTTTCATAAGAATGAGTCGGTTAGTAAATACAAGGAGTAATGGTGAAACGTTTCTTTCGTTATGGAACATCAATTCCAGGCGTTACCCGTTACCACCTCCTTCCACTTTACTCAGCCGTTTCCATCTCTTTACGAGACCAGAGTACATTTTGTTACGACTTGTATAAATAGGTCTTACCTATTTCCACCAAAGAACAAGTTTTGGTCAGGAAGATACAATACTCAGAAATCACTCGTTAGCTTTCCCATCTGTTAGCTTTCACTTTCTGATAGAAGTCAAACAACTGCTCTTCCAGAATCGACTATTCTGGTCTCAACACTCTCTTCGCTTCCCTCCCCAAAACCAACCCTTCTCCTTCACTTTGTGACCGAAGAATGTCTGGAACGACCATTTCTTGGTTTAGGCCGGACTTGTACAGATTGATCTCTCGAATCTAAAGTACTCCCTTGCGGTACATTGTTTAGGGTTTAAGATCGTTTCTCACCCACAACACACGAAATTACCGAAACCAGCAGAAACTGTTTTCACCCTCAAACAATTGGCGACCATAGTGGGAGATTCATCTTTCGGTTATGCTGTCAATTTTCAACTCTCGATATCATCGTTCGATTCAGGTCTCGGGACGATAACAACAAATGATCCGACCATGAATCAACGACTCAGTTACCAGGCGATCCAGTTACCAGTCATGACACGACAAGGGGTGACTGGGGACTTCCAAGGTGGTAAAAGCAAACGAGTTTCTCATGGATCGACGACTCCATTATAAGATGACTCATGGACGACTGGGGACATTTCCATAATCACGGCGGTGCTTCCCACAAAACTCGGACTAGCACGAAGATCTATTTTTCGTTAAGAGATCCAAAAGAAAAACCGAGTAAGTCTTGCTAGACAAAATACATGGTACATGATTCTGATTTTTTGATTTTTGTTGTAGTAATGAGGTTCAAACTCTCAGACTTGTGAAGATTAAATTTAAATATTTAGTAAAATTATATACAAAAATATGAACAAAGTGGGCGAGAGGTAACCAAGACACTAGAATCCACTATTACACATGAATGATGTCAAATATTTCATAACTCTAATTATCCTTTTAATCCTTTATTTCTTAATCCACAAATAATCAAACATATTCTCAAATATTAATTGTATCCCTTAAGCATAGATTATCTAACCAAAGCACAACCTATCTAATTGAATCACAACTAATGAAGAAAATAATGCAAAATTTTAAGAACTCTGCAAAAACATTGATTGAGTGAATTATAATTAAATATTAGAGAAAATTAAATAGTTACCCATTGTTCATGTGTGAATAGCTTCATCCACTGCCTTGGTTACGAGAGAATTAGCCGCTCATCATGTTGGAAAACCTCTCAAAGAATTTCATTGATGCTCAAAAATGGTTTACAAATGGTGAGAATATGAGAAATACAATAAAACCGGGTTTGTAACAATTATATTTGTTACAAACCAGAGAACTACGACCCTCAGTGACAAAATAAGACTGATGCAGTTGTGTCGCAAACGCTGTAGCAAATAAGTCTGCATGATGTACGACCCACAAGTGTGAGTCGTTATTACTGTAGAAAAACGACTGCTGGTGCAGGTTCGTTCTTCATGTTCATCATCATCAGCAGCAGCAGAAACCGAGTTTGGGAAAACTCGAATTTCTTCTTCTCTGGCTCTCCTCATCCCCCCAGACTCTCGACCCCCTTTCTACTCAACCCTTGCAACCTATTTATAGCCAACAGACCCATCGGATCTTGCTCATTCACTCCATATAATTCTCTTTAACTCGGCAGTAAAGAAAATATTTCTGGGAATATTTTCTTTCCTGTTTCATCTTCTCACGCGTTTTCAAGCCTCCAAATTACCATATTTAACTCCTTCACTCTCCAACATGCTGTGAGAGTCTTCCATGCACGCATAAAACACGTTGAATCTTCTCCAAATCACGTGAAACCCGTGATATACACGAACTACCCTGTTTTCAACCCGTGAATTGTTTAGATGATTCTAGCCAATTCTGGTCGAACCAAACGCCCACAGTGTGTTTAATAGGCCATATCACAACTATGTACCAAAAATCAGCCATTGAATCTCCCTAGAACACGTTCAACAATTCGATCAAAAATTTGCAGAAGTGTTCTCCATTTTCCCGCCAAAAAAAAAATCAAATGGAGAAGATGACCTCCACCTAATCCTGTACTGGGGTGCGAATAGCATATGCCTTTTGGGGTGACCTGGGGTGCCCCTTAGTAATTGAGGTGCCCCTTATCCAACGGTGAGAGTCCGAATAACACGTGTCCTCCGGGGCTTTTACCAACTTTTCGAGCCGAATTTTCCAAAAAATGTTTATTTTCCAAAGTTGCCTATAAACACATAAAACACCAAAATTAGTACAAACTCGAGTGCCAACAATATATAGTATTGAGATCAAATTAAACACAAAAATGTGTCTATCAAATACCCCCAAACTTATTATTTGCTAGTCCTCGAGCAAAATTTATTTTTGAAAAGATAAAAAGACTACACTTAGCACGTGCAGCAGGCCGTTAAACCTCTAGGTGGCCCTAGCGGCGGAGTGTTGTCTCCGGAGGGTTTACCAGAGGTGTACTCACAAAACCTTTACTCCTAATTGGTCACAAGTATCCAAACAGCTATGAGTACATACATATTCTCAACTTATCTCCAAGTAAGTAGAATGTCAGAGAAATTAAAGGTGTCAGCTCTAAAGATGACTGAAGAAAAGGGGAGACACATCCACACCACTGCTAGATAAAGATATATTCGCTACAAGTACACAGCTAGATAAACATTGTAAGATGCGTCCGCTGCTTTACAGCTGGATAAGATTAGGAGAGAGATAAAAATGAGAGGGACATCTGTCACACAGCTGGACTAATTACGTGTGATGAGTTAAACCAGTGCTAGAAAGAATTTGTGCCAGATTGAAAGCAGACTAACAATGCAACCAAAATGCATCTTTCTTCGATTCTCTCACAGTGCTCAGTAGAAATAACGCCTTCTTCGGTCTTCAACTGTTGATGATAAACTCTCGAACCTCATAGAACCTTGACAATTAACTCTTCTCTTCGATTTCTTGCTTGACTTATAAATTTCTTCTTCCCTATGGCCTTATTGAACAAAAAGAACGTAATGATGTTTCATTTTATTTTATTTTTCATTTTTCATTTTTTTTTTTTTAAAAAACAAAAAATTACAAGACAAAAATTTACATGGCCATGAGAGAAGGACTTTCAAAACTTGGATCTTCGCAACTTGTGATGTCTTGGTATCATGGATTCTAACAACTTATATCATTTGCTCTTATAACTTCTACTTTGATTTTTGAATTATTATCTTCTATTGTTGCTTCTAAACCTAAAACGTCTTCAACTTTCTTCATAGATTTTGATGTCGCTCCGCTTGTTGATGATGATAAGTTTCTACTGAGAGAGAGTCGCAATCCAGTAACTAAGACTACATTGTGAGGTTGCTTTGTCTTTCTGGCATTTCCCTGACCTACTTTCCTTTCCGTCATGTATGGTTAGGTCCATCACGGTTACCCTCTAAAAGGAACAAGTTCTCTCCTAAATTTCAAGGATCTCAATGTATTTTTCTCTAATGTCTCAATAAGTAGTTACCTCTAGCATTCCAATTTCTATCTTTTCGGTGAGAAACAGTATGTAAACTTAGCTAACCGGATACCATGTGACGCTAGAAGTTTCAAAAGTGCAACTAAAAAGTTTCTCCCATACCCCCAAACTTAAATCTAACATTGTCCTCAATGTGCTAAAGATAAAATTAAAAGCATATGAACAAGGAGAAACAGTTACCATTTGAAGCAAAAGAGTTAAGGAAAGATATTACCGTGTCGCATGAGATTGGGTTACCTCCCAAGAAGTGCTAAGTTTAAAGTCTTCAGCCAGACATCGGAAGGAATTAGTCACCTCATAGAATCAAAAAGTAACAGCCGAAATAACTGTGGGTCTTCAAAACCAAAAAGAGCTGACCAAAGGAAACTACAATAACCCAAGAAAGTGAACAAGGATAGCATGCCCTTATCTAGTTTCCTGATTAAGATATTTATATCTAATTGTGGTTCAGGTTTAGGTTCTAATAAAGGGTCTAAATAAAATATTTTCATTGGTTGCGTTTCTTCATAGGTGGGATCCGAATCATTAGGTCCTAGAGTCTGGAAAAACTCAAATATGATCTTAGAAGCGCACAATAATAACCTAAATAACTGAGGATCCTCTAAGTCAATAAGATTTGACTTACAAAATTGACCACAATGAGAGTAGTGGTCACTCTTAAGCAAATGTGTCGATTCTAATTTCCTAAAGCATTTAGGTTTAGTCTCACAACTTAATATTCGACACATTTGAAATATAAACGTTCCCACATTTGGAAGAAAACTATTTGGTGGGAAAACAAAGTCAATCTGGGTATCATAGCCTGGGCAAACCACATCAACCAGAGGATGGGTTTCTAACGACTGAACTTCTTCCTGGACATCATTAGGTTCAGGAAAACGAGTATGAAGGTAATCTTGTAAAATGGTCGAGGCAGAGATATCAAGTCCAAAATGAGGGATCTCTGTAAGAGCTAAAGGTATGGCACAAGGAGAATGATAATCACCCCCAAACTTAGATTTTTGGGTATCTCTAGATAGACTAGCTACAATTTCCTTAATTTCTTGATCATTGGAATCCTGGAAATAGTCAATTGCTTCTTCGAAGTTATACTCAAGTGACGCATCCTCACTCATATTTAATAGCTCTACGAGTTCATTTTCTTCGTCTAAGACTATTGTTTCTAAGTCGCTAGACTCTAAAACAACATTTTCGGAATAACCCCGTTCCTCTAAAGCATTATCGGCTTCGTAATCAAAAGAAAAAACTACATCGTCTAAAACGGTGGTATCCTTAATCAAATCCTCGTCCTTTTGAATAGGTGAATAATCATAAAAATTATTTGGATTTGAACTAGAAATAATAGAATCATTATAAAGCTCAATTGGATTAATAGATTCCTGATCACTATGCCTACACATTTCAGATTCTTCATTACTACTATCCTCATCATAATAGTACGAAGATGATTGAACCTCATCAAAACAAGTAGTGCTACCAATTCTAACCTTGTTATCTTCATTATGTAAATAACTATCTTCATTCTCAAGGGTATTATTGGATACACTATATTGGCAATTCAAGTAATTTCGAGCAATTTTTCGTTCGTCTCAGCTATTCGCTCGAGGGATTCCTCTATAGAAAGTTCACTCATTATTGTAGTTCTTTCGTCTATAATTACACTATTCATCTCAGCTAACTTATGCGTCGACTCAGCTAACTCCCTGAGGGACTCTTCTAAAGGAGGAATAGGAACAAAGGGATCATAAAAAGGACTACTTTTCAATAGTTTGATTGTATCCTCTAGAGACGAAGAACTAGTACTATAATCTTCTTGCTCGTAAGACTGATGCATGTGTGGATAGTAATTGGGATCACCAGGGTATGACGCATATCCTTCCAAAGGATGGCGTTCCCAACCACTATTCCCAACATGGTCATAAAAAGGATGATGTCCATATTCAAATTCAGGTCGATACTCATTGTATTGGCTTCTATCATACCAGTTCGACATTCTTAATTGCAAGGGAATTTTACACAATCACAAACAAGGCTGACTCGACCAAATCAAACCTATAGAATCTAGCAAACAAAAAGCATGATGTCTCTACTTAGATTGTTTTCTAGACCAGCTTTTATTCCTTCGAAAAGGAATTCGTTACAATTTGAGCACACCCCTATGGAATCAATCCGAGCTAATGTAAGTTGAATCTAGGCGAGGGAAACTCAGTGGAGCTTTGATACCCAAAGCCTCACCGGTATTATAAGGCGGCGCAGTCACGCATTCAACTTACAGAAACCATCAAGAACTTTGAAGTATGCTTAAAAGAGTAACCAATATTTTTCGAAAGATTTTCCTACCAAGCTCGTTACCCTATCAGTCTCGTTCTAATCAAATTTTAAGCTTGGGTTTGCGTTAGGTTTCGTTTACCTAAGGCGAGAAAGCAGGGAACGGTGATGAAATCCGAACCCTTATCTTATATGGCCAGTTCTTGCCCTTTACTAGGAAATTAAAGCAGCCGGTTCAGTCCTCAACATATAATCACCTTAAGGCAGGCAGTAAACCCGCTGAAAGGAGATTCGCGGGTGTTTAGAAGTTTACCTCCCGTACCGGACGGGCGAAGAACGCTGTAGTCGACTCGGGCCACTGACTCCGGTGTCAGTGTGCGAACCCGAGGGGCCGAGACGATATTGTAATCGTCGTCCTTCCCTGCAAACAATTTATATTTAAATTTTTTTTTTTATATAACCCTTCCATAGGGTTTAAAATTAAAATAAATTGTCCAACGTCCAATGAAAAGAAACACAAAAAATAACAATAATAATTACAAAAAAAAAATGGAAAGTCTCTTAAAAAAAAAATAAATAAAAATAAAAATAAATCTCTCTCTCTTTTTTTTTTCTTTTTTTTTTCTTTATTTTTTTGCTTTGTGTTTTTTCCTTCTCTTTTAGCTTTAAGCTTTGATTCCAAGGTCTTTAGTATCCAACTTCAAACCTATAATACAAAGACACAACCAAAGAGACGTAAAAAGAACAAATGGAATAATAAAAACCTAAAACTTCTACCTAAGCACAAATCCGCGTCAGCGACGCCAAAATGATTCTGATTTTTTTATTGTTGTTGTAGTAATGAGGTTCAAACTCTCGGACTTGTGAAGATTAAATTTAAAGATTTAGTAAAATTATATACAAAAATATGAACAAAGTGGGCGAGAGGTAACCAAGACACTAGAATCCACTATTACACATGAATGATGTCAAATATTTCATAACTCTAATTATCCTTTTAATCCTTTATTTCTTAATCCACAAATAATCAAACATATTCTCAAAAATTAATTGTATCCCTTAAGCATAAATTATCTAACCAAAGCATAACCTATCTAATTGAATCACAACTAATGAAAAAAATTATGTAAACTTTTAAGAACTCTGCAAAAGCAGTGATTGAGTGAATTATAATTAAATATTACAGAAAATGAAATAGTTACCCATTGTTCATGTGTGAATAGCTTCATCCATTGCCTTGGTTACGAGAGAATTAGCAGCTCATCATGTTGGAAATCCTCTCAAAGAATTTCATTGATGCTCAAAAATGGTTTACAAATGGTGAGAATATGAGAAATACAATAAAATCGGGTTTGTAACAATTATATTTGTTACAAACCAGAGAACTACGACCCTCGGTGACAAAATAAGACTGCTGCAGTTGTGTCGCAAACGCTGTAGCAAATAAGTCTGCCTGATGTACGACCCACAAGTGTGAGTTGTTATTACTGTAGAAAAACGACTACTGGTGCAGGTCTATTCTTCGTGTTCTTCATGTTCATCAGCAGCAGCAGTAGCAGAAACCGAGTTTGGGAAAACTTGAATTTCTTCTTCTCTAGCTCTCCTCATCCCCCCAAACTCTCGACCCCCTTTCTACTCAACCCCAGAAACCTATTTATAGCCAACAGACCCATCGAATCTTGCTCATTCACTCCATATAATTCTCTTTAACTCGACAGTAAAGAAAATATTTCTGGGAATATTTTCTTTCCTGTTTCATCTTATCACGCGTTTTTAAGCCTCCAAATTACCATATTTAACTCCTTCACGCTCCAACATGCTGTGAGGGTCTTCCATGCACGCACAAAACACGTTGAATCTTCTCCAAATCACGTGAAACCCGTGATATACACGAATTGCCATGTTTTCAACCCGTGAATTGTTTAGATGATTCTAGCCAATTCTGGTCGAACCAAATGCCCACAGTGTGTTTAATAGTCCATATCACAACTATGTACCAAAAATCATCCATTGAATCTCCCTAGAACACGTTCAACAATTCGATCAAAAATCTGCAGAAGTGTTCTCCATTTTCCCGCCAAAAACAAAATTCAAATGAAGAAGATGACCTCCCCCTAATCCTGTACTGGGGTGCGAATAGCATATGCCTTTTGTGGTGACCTGGGGTGCCCCTTAGTAATTGAGGTTCCCCTTATCCAACGGTGAGAGTCCGAATAACACGTGTCCTCCGGGGCTTTTACCAACTTTTCGAGCCGAATTTTCCAAAAAATGTTTATTTTCCAAAGGTTCTTACAAACACATAAAACACCAAAATTAGTACAAACTCGAGTGCCAACAATATATAGTATTGAGATCAAATTAAACACAAAAATATGTCTATCAGTCCACTACTTCAAGTTTTCACAGGAATGATAAGAACCGATAGCCATGTAACATTTCATCCCGTGCCCTCTACTGACACGCAACATTCACGATGACATGACTCTCCTAGAGTATTTATGCTACTTATAGTCGTAAACCAAAAACAACATTATTCCAAAAGCAATTCATCCCTAAAGAACAATCCAAAACCCTCATAGGTAACAATTCTGTACCAATTCAAAAACTAGAAAAAATCAATCCATAAACCAGGTGTTTCATATGCCTTTAAAAAAAACCTAAATAAAGAAGTTCAGAAGACAGGAGTGCGTTCAAGGAAAACTATCCAGTAACGGCTTGCTCTTCTTGGAGAAAGCCTCATTCGCGCTTTCGAGAGCCGCCCTTTTCAGATTCAGCTTCCTGTACACCTTTAAATTTCCGCCTCCTGCCGTGTGATTTCATCCGAAGAAGGACCTTCAACTACTATGGCTTTCAACTTTTCAATCTCCAGGGAACGTTGAACCCATGGTCTACGCACACATCACGATGAAACTTCCATCTTGTGACCACGTCTTCAGAAATGGTATGGCCAGTCACGTTGCACATGTCTTCAATCGAAGATAAAGCCTCCTCCACACGCTTGACCAGCACAAACCGACTAATGACCATTTTGGTTTTAGCGATGTGTCCATACCTTTCTCATATCTTGGTATATAACGTCTCGTATTTGGCTGGCACACTGAAACCCCCGATCAACACATGATCTGGATAGGGTACCAAGAATGGAGGAGCAAAGGTCGCACCCGGAACTGAATCAGCAACCAACAAGGGATTCCTAACTACAATTGCGCCAACAGTCACTGGAGTACTCTCCGCCACTTGGGTCACGACGATGTCTTCGGGACGATTAACTTCAATGTACAAGTCACCAGCAGGCGTGGTTTCTGCAGTTGGAGGAACGGTCACGTCTTCACTATGACGAGCCTCTACTTTAAGACCATCCTCATGAGCATCTCCCTCATGTGACATTACGATTTGATCTTTACTTCAAATAAAAAAGTTTAAAGAAAGAAGAGATATGCGGGAAACTCACCAATTCACTTTTGGACCCACCAGAGGAAGACTCGGAACTGCTGTCAGAAGAACTATTCTCGCCACCACTAAACTCCGAACTTTCTTCCTTCTCGGATTCCCCTTCACAATGGACAGGTTCAACATCGCCGCCCTCCGTTTCGAGAAACGTTATTTTCTGACTACTTGCAAGTTTAGTGAAGGCGTTCACGCTGCTGATACCCTGGGCAAGACATAAGGACAGACGCTCTGAAAAGAGGCAAGGATATACGCAATCCAACAAAAAAAAAATCATGTGTACCCGCATATTAGACGAACTTAAAGTAGGAAGATCCGTCGAATCCGACTGGAAACCATCTGCACGACTTTTAGACCTTCTCTCCTTCGCTTGGGGACTGTCCACGCCCGGGTTAGAGGACTTTCGTTTGGTAGAAGAAGGATCCCTTAACAATGGGTGTCTTGATAAAGTCGCAGCAGAAGGTTTACCACAAACATTCTTCACTATGTCATTCACGAATCCACATATGGCAAGAAACTCGTCCTGCCAGAATATTTTATACTTGGAAGTTGTTGTCGGATTTCGTGCCGAAGTCCGGAAGGGAAGACTTATACCCAGCGCAAGAGCACTAGCATCAAGAGCGGCTGGAAACAAGTTTTCTGGAACAACCGACTGACGAGGGAGCGGGACCCCTTGGTCAAATCCCATATGACGAGCCGCCCTATCAATATTGTAAGAGATTTCCTGACAAGATCCTCGAAACAAAGACGGTATGAAACCAGGTGTATAACTTCGCATGAACACGACCTCTCCAACGCTCATACTCTTTTCAGAAAGCAAAGATGTATTTGGAACTGAGGCAAAAGCGTCTATTTGAACTATGGATCCATGCACCGGAGGCCACAGACGAAATTTGATCGTGTGGGAGTTGTCGAGGAAGTTAACCAGACTTGAGTCGGATCATGGGTGCCTGTTCACCCAGCGGAGTATCCTAGAACCACCCCAAGACTCGGGAAGCGAAAACATCGGTTTTGGAGCATACTTCTAAAAATGCTCCCACAACCACGCCTGGAGATAAGAAACGTGGATGTACGAGTCCACTTTCATGTAACCATTTGAAGCACGCATGTCCGCAACCAGGTGATCCAAGTGGGTGTACAGAGAACCGAGAAACAAGCTTCCAATGGGGAGAACAACACCTTTTGCTAACCTGATGGCGAACTTGATAAGACCCTGTCTTATTTCCTTCTTACCATAGCCGTCATCAAAGACGTCCCTGGATATCCAAAGAACCAAGAACGCTGTGACGTGAAGCACACTATTCTTTTGGTCTGGCTCCAACTCGTCTCGGAACCGTTGAGACACCCACCAGCTATAGAAACACCTCGCCTCGTTTTCTTTCCGAACGAAACCTTTCGAATTTGCAACAATAACAACGTGCATTTGTTCTTCATCTTCAGACAAGGTAATATTAAGATTCCCTGTTATAGGAAGGTTCAGCAAGACGACCACACTTTCCAAATAGACAGTCATCTCACCCCATCTGCATATAGCCGTGTGAGTATCAGGACACCATCGGGAGATGAAAGCAACTAAATTCGGGATATCTTTACTAATTTGGAGTATTGCAGAAGCTGTGACAGCACCAATGATTTGCGCTTTGGTCAAATTGGCCCTTACGCAGTCCTGAATTATCATGAATTGCATCCACTTGTCCAAAGAACGCAACAAACTCTGATAAATTCTGAAGTCAACGGAAGAAGCGGGATATTCTTTCCTCTAAAGGGAAAAACGTGTTATGCAACCCGGTCGAACCGACCAGGTGACTCCTTCACCCTCTGAACCAGTCAGAAGGACGGGCACGAACTTATGATGATTTCTCCTAGTTGTGGCGGACGTCGTAAAAAATTCTTCATCCGTATTTGGCTTAGAGTTACCAAGGTTCTTGGTGGAGTATTTATGGAAGGAGAATACATATGCTTATTATTATTATTGTTATAAAAAAAATTCATTAATGGGAGAACGATGATTACATGAAACTAGTTTGGAAGCCTAACAAGCTAGGTTCCAACGACATACTACTACATTAATGAACAGATTGTTGTGCTAGCCTACCAGCGGGCCTCATGGGTAAGCTTGCCAAGGGGAGCCGAAACGGCGGACTGGGGGGCAAGATTGTGGCACAAAGGGGCAAGCTAACAACACCTTCCATGTTAATTCCTGCAAAGTTACGCCATCGAAGACTCGAACCTAGGACCTCCTGGAACGCATCACCTTTGGAGAACGGGGTTGACCAGCTGAGTTAGGGCCCGTTATTATTATTATTATTATTTAATTTATTACAAGTTATATTTTAATTTAATATACAATGTTATGGTTTTTATTATAGAAATATCCAATAATATTTATTTTAGTATTTTATTAGCTTAGAAAATATCTATTATATTAGGAAACAAATATATTTTAATTGATTAGAAAATAATTGATGATTTTGTAAGAGTTATCTATATAAAGAGCTCTTTGTTCTAATATTAAACAGTTTTTGGATGAATGAAAAGTATTAAGTTTCTTGAGTGTTATCTCATAAATGTATAAGTTTTGGATTTAATTCTGTTTCGCGCTTCCGCCCTGCATCAGTTGGTTCAGAAGGCAACGCTCCTGCATCATGTTTCGAGGACGAAGTCATGGTGTTGTTCGAAAATCCACTTTCAACGATGAGAAAGAACAAGTCGTAATAGGTAATCTAGAACGGAAGGTTAAGGCGCTCACCTTCCAATTAGCTGAAATGCAACTTCAGCAAGAGCCCCGTCATGGTCCTAGCCTACAACAAGTGGAGGAAGTGGTCGGTGATGAACAAAAAATCCTCATTGGTGACAAGGAGGAAGGATTTCAAGGAGTTGTATATGATCCGCGAGATTTATTGGAGTCCGGATTAAAGCCTGAAATCCCAAGGTTTGATAATATATTTTCTTTTTCCGAAGTTGGAAATAATAATATTATTATTGATTGGAATCAACCTCCAATTTATGATATTTACCCCGATGATATTATTCCAGTTTGTCCTAGTTATGTTGATCTTTATTTTAATGAAGAAATACCTGATCAAATGGGTCAATTGGACCAAGTTATCTTTTTTAATGTGCAAACTGGCCCAAAAATAAATTTGTCAAGAATATATGTGTTGAAGAATTATCATGATTTTCACAAGAGAATCATAACTTCAAGAAATCGTACTGGCAAAATCCGAGGACGATTTTTTTTTAGAAGGGGAGAATGATGGAGTATTGATGGAAGGAGAATGCATATGCTTATTATTATTATTATTATAAAAAAAAATTCATTAATGGGAGAACGATGATTACATGAAACTAGTTTGGAAGCCTAACAAGCTAGGCTCCAACAACATACTACTACTACATTAATTGAACAGGTTGATGTGCTAGCCTACCAGCGGGCCTTATGGGTAACCTTGCCAAGGGGAGCCGAAACGGCGGACTGGGGGCGAGATTGTGGCACAAGGGGGGCAAGCTAACAACACCTTCCATGTTAATTCCTGCAAAGTTACGCCATCGAAGACTCGATCCTGGGACCTCCTGGAACGCATCACTTTTGGAGAACGGGGTTGACCAGCTGAGCTAGGGCCCTTTATTATTATTATTATTTATTTTATTAAAAGTTATATTTTAATTTAATATACAATATTATGGTTTTTATTATAGAAATATCTAATAATATTTATTAGCTTAGAAAATATCTATTATATTAGGAAACAAATATATTTTAATTGATTAGAAAATAATTGATGATTTTGTAAGAGATATCTATATAAAGAGCTCTTTGTTCTAATATTAAACAGTTTTTGGATGAATGAAAAGTATTATGTTTCTTGAGTGTTATCTCATAAATGTATGAGTTTTGGATTTAATTTTGTTTCGCGCTTCCGCCCTGCATCAGTTCTTCAAAATTGCGGCAGGGGTATTCTCAGGTGACATCCTAACAAAATTTCTTGTACTGCTTTCACTATCAAGATAACTACAATGGAACTAAACAAGGAAGAGTTACTATAAGGTGCATGAGAACTATTTTATCGACAACGGATAATCCATTTTAGACGCGAGCCGATTTGTTACAAGTCATAACATGCATGGCTGAGGAAATGGAGACTGGCAAACCCTACGTCGCCGCGGAAGACACGCCCCTTACCAAAGCCGCACCTTACAGCGTAAAGTATGCACCCGGCTAAGAAGGCGCGCCCCCACCATGGAGACAATGCACACGGCCATACCTAGGAAAAGAGAAACCCTAAAAAACTAGGTTTTCGTGGGACAGGAATTGGTGGCAGTCACCTTCCCGTGCATAGATACTTTTCATAATAATTGAGGTGGTTAACATTATCGTGGTGTTCACGCTAAGATATTTCTACAAATTTCTGGAAGGTATACCTACGGCTAGGATTTACACCAATACAGATGAACAATATTTTTACAAGTTTCATGGAAGATACACCTATGGCTAGGGTTTACACCAATAAAAAAAATGAAAGAGAAACGCCAGAGTAATACCTGGAATACGCTCGCCCGCTTTATTGTTACCAATCTTCCGCTAGCAAAAAGACGTGAGAACAAGGGTGCGAAATAAAAAGGAGATCAACCCCTTTTATAGGAGTGACACGTTTTGGAATTTGAATACGGAAAGGATTTCCTATTTGAGCCACGAATGGGAAAAGGCAATCGGGCCCGCAAGAACAAGTCTCACGATGCCCAGTAGTCCCCGTCATACCAGTGACACCACGCCAGCACCATGCCAAGGTCCGCACCAGTGCCAAGGGTCCACACCAGTGCCAAGTGTCCGCACCATGCCAAGAGTCCGCGCCATGCCAGCACCCACACCACGCCGATCCAACGCCCGCGCCAAGCCAGTGTCCACCACATCCACGACCACACCTATCCAGTGTCCACGCCGAGCCAACACTCGTGCCAACTTTACGCTAAATCCTCCCTTCCAAAGCCAATCCTACGCTGGCGGCTCCATCCCAAGCCAATAAGATGCCTGCGGCTTCCATTCCAAGCCGATACTACGCTGACGGCTCCCTTCCAACCCGCGCAATGCCTACGGCTCCTATTCCAAGCCGACCATCGCCAACAACTCGCTAAGCCATCACCTCCACGTCCCTTAACCCATCCAAGATGACGCGTGACCAAGCCAAGCCGATAACCTACATCAAACCACTTCACGGTCTAGCCAGCAACACCACAAGAAGAATATATGCAAGGCCGCCAACATGAGAATCACGAACTGTCCTGACCTCTCGAAAAAGGTTAGCCGGGTCTTCTTGACCATCTTTTCACGACTTGTCAATTCGATTTTGTCCTCGCCTGTCACCATCTTATGCTTACCTCGCAACAATGCTCATGTTCCGAGCTAAGCAGGGGACTTAATGTTGATGGTGGTTTTTAGCTTAGTGTTAAAATCTTAAAACCTTACATCTGGCATGACGTCACTATGACCACTAGTGCATTTATTGAATCATTCAACATTCCTACGTAAGAATTACCAGGGTACCTTTTTTTTTTACATGTGTCATGTTCCACGGAAGAACCCTTAGTATTGACCGACATCATCTTCGTACATACCAAAACCTACTTCTCACGCCATCGTGCCAAAGGAAAACCATGTCATCCACGTCTCTGCGCCAAGGCATGCTAACCATGCCAGCGCACCACCGTGCCAATGCCAAACCATGCCAGACACGTCTTCGCGCCAAGGCATGCCAACCTTGCCAGCCGCACCACCGTGCCAATGGCAAACCATGCCAGCCACGTCTCCGCGCCAAGACATTCCAACCCTTCCAGCCGCACCACCGTGCCAATAGCAAACCATGCCATCCACGTCTCTGCGCCAAGGTATGCCAACTATGCCAGCCGCACCACCGTGCCAATGGAAAACCATGCCAGCCACGTCTCCGCGCCAAGGCA